>NC_074678.1:44827007-45131148 GCF_029448725.1 Salvelinus fontinalis | reverse complement strand
GCCTGAAGGGGAGGGGTGCATCAAAGGAAACTCAGGGACTTCCGAACTCTCCTGGAATGTGGAGAATGGACAACATCTCTTCTATGGAATGGCTTCCTTGCAGGACTTTTCTAGTAAACTACACATGAATCACTGACTGCACAGTTTAGGGGGTTTCAGTCTGTACTTTTCTCAGAATCCTTTCCCCTCCCACCTCTTCCCATATGTGTGTACTTCATATCACATTTTTTGTCCCCTGTGGCTTACCGCATAAATACAAAAATACTAGTCGAGTATTTTGCAGGGAAGCAGAGTAGGAATTGAATTGGGGGCGTGGGGATTTTAAAATAGACTACAAATGCATATACACACACACATACCTAAAATACTTGTACATAAACTCTCTCTCACCCACTTCCTCTCTCACTCTCTCAGGCTCACTCTCTCATCTCACTCACTCTCTCACTCACTCTCTCTTTCTCTCTTACTCTCTCTATCTCTCTTTCTCTCTCTCACTCTTTCCGCGAAAGTGGTGAGTGCATGTTTGGGAGAACTTCACTGGAAACAGAGAGTGCAGACCGGGGCTGAAGAGGAGGGGTGCATCAAAGGAAACTCAGGGACTTGCCAAACTCTCCTGGAATGTGTGGAATGGACACAATCCCCCCCCCCCCCCCCTACACTTCTTCCCGTATGTGCGTACTTCATATCACATTATTTGTCCGCCCGTAAAAATCTCCTGTTTTCGGTTGCAACACTCACTACCAAATTCCAAACTGCCCCTGGAAGCAATGTCAGCACAATAACTGTTCGTCAGGAGCTCCATGAAATTAGTTTCCATGACCGAGCATCCGCACACAAGCCTAAACTCACCAAAGCTTGCCACCATTGGACTCTGGAGCAGTGGAAACGCGTTCTCTGGAGTGATGAATAACGCTTCACCGTCTGGAAGCCAGGAGAAAGCTACCTGCCACAGGCATAGTGCCAAGTGTAAAGTTTGGTGGAGGAGGCATAATGATCTGGGGCTGTTTTTCATGATTTTGGCTAGGCCCTTTAGTTCCAGTGAAGGGAAATCTTAACGCTACAGCATACAATAACATTCTAGAGATTTTGTGCTTCCAACTTTGTGGCAACTATTCGGGGAAGGCCCTTTCCTGTTTCAGCATGGTAATGCCCCTATGCACAAAGCGAGGTTCATACAGAAATGGTTTGTCGGGATCGGTGTGGAAGAACTTGACTGGCCTGCACAGAGCCCTGACCTCAACCCCATCGAACACCTTTGGGATGAATTGGAACGCCGTCTGCGCGCCGCGTCTATTCGCCCACACACACAGCCTTGCATCAATGACAAACTTTCATTACTTTCTCCTTGAGGCTCACCCAACTAGCAGCTGACCTCATATCTCTCTCCAATCACTCTCCTTTCCTATTATTCATAGGCAGAGTATTTCTCAGGCACTGTGAGACATTGTGTCGTACGTCATGCTCTGTTGTTGTTTCTCTCAGTGAGAAGCCTGACAGACAATTGACTGTTTGTCTTTGAGGAAACATGATGATTCAGCTTTCCCTATAAACGTTACACAGGTGCGCTTCTGTCTGGTTCCTTCATGTTGTGCCTCACCCTATTGCTTCGCTGAAAATACTGTCTGAGAAGCTGGTAGGACTTTCAAAGCAGGGGCACACTCAGCTTACAGTAATAGACTCTTAGTCATGTTCTCATAACAGGTCATGGCAATTAACATAACACTGTCCTGAAAGTGAACCTCAAATGCTTCTCAAGGTGTTCGTAATTTCATGTGTCGTAATGAGTTGATATCAGATTTCTCTTGCGTTTAGAATGATGCCACCTTGGTACAGTCTGCAGAGTCTGAATTACCTGCAGAGAGATAATAGAGGGCTAGCAGGCAGCTCATTTTGATATATTTAGTTAGTGTATTTTAGTCAGTGTGTGTGTGTATACCTTCCTCTCTCTCTCTCTCTCTCTGAATGTGTGTGTGTGTGCGTGCATGCGCCTGTGTGTGTGCATATGTGTGTGTGAAGGCTTATTCTACATGGACTCAGCCAACCAGGGATCAGCGGCCAAGAGTACTTGGTGTAGTGCAGTACAGTATGTCTCTTTGTGGAAGCCAGGAAAATGTCCTAATAATACCATTCAGCCAGCCAGGAGCATTCCCCCTGTTAGGGACCTGACTAAACTGTGAAGGCTAACTGTGTTAAAGGCCAGCCACATTGCAAGCAGGCCATTCATTTAATACAAGTAAAATGACCGAACTGAGGTGGGTTTCAAAAAATATCAAAGCCTTAAAGGAAGATTCGCCCATTTTGAATGGTAGATTGTTTCTGTGCATCTCTGAGCGATGTTCTAGTCTCGCTCAGAGCAGCTTTACCGATTCTCGGGGTCGTTTCATGTTTTCATTTGTATCTAAACTATTGCCATTTAAGCAGGCAGAAATTCGGCCTGTATGACGCGGCATCGCGGTAAAGCTGCCAGAACTACACTGGAAGTGAATAGGAATAGGATTTTTAGATTGGGAAAGCGTCTATCATACATGTTAGATTTCAGTAGTGGCCGATGTCATAACGTGGGAGGTTGTTTTCTCTCGAATGAGCCATTGATCATATTTTTTTGATATTCCTACCTCGAAAAATATGTAATTTAACAGTGGGTCCACTAAATTTCTCCTAGTTGTCTGCCTCTTCAGTCCAGGGTGCATTGCATGGTGCAGTTGCACGGCCGTTGCGAATGTCAAACTCCACTCTGCGTGGCATATCAATCTGCAGGTTGAACATGGTGAGATGATAGAATCATAAATTGATAGTACAGTTTGTTTCGGTGATGTAACAGCTAACTAGCTACTACTTAAAGAGAGCATTGCATTATGAGTTTTGTAGTCGACTTGAGCTGCAACAGATTTCCACAACGATTTTCACATGTTGCTACCAACCTTATTATAATGACAAAATGAAACATTTGTTCACAAAAAATATTGTTCTCACAAATTAGTGTTATTTAACACTGTGAATTATAGAAATTGTTTTGGGTTGATTTTTCCTTTAAGTTATCACTAAAGGTTCATTATTTCTCTCCACAACCCTACTGCCCAACTGTGATAGAGTATCAGTTATAAAATTGATGTTTGACGCTCAATCTCAAATGTGTTAATGAACAAAATTAGTCAAATGAGCCACTTTGCTTTACTATGAGTGTACTGGCAGTGCAGTAGTCATTTCTTCTTTTTTAACCTTTATTAAGTCAGTTAAGAACAAAGGCCTACCGGGGAACAGTGGGTTAACTGCCTTGTTCAGGGGCAGAACGACAGATTTTTACCTTGTTAGCTCTGGGATTCGATCCAGCAACCTTTCGGTTACTGGCCCAACGCTTCAACCAGTAGGCTACCTGCCGCCCCAACTTAACTGCCGTAATGCAGCAGTAGTGCAGTAGTAGTGCAGTAGTAGTGCAGTAGTAATGCATTGAGTGTATAGTTCTGGACGCTTAAACTACCGCATTGTAATTTGTATTATTCTTTTGCACTGCCTGCCATTTCAATCCCCGTCACTGACTTCACACAAGTGAGGAATTGTCTGCATATTTTGTCTTATCTATGGCTTGAGGTGTCTGTAACTCTGTGTGCATTGTACATGCAGAGTTAACGAGAGACACTGAGACTAGAGATTGTGAAAGTTCAATCTTGAAATAGCTCAATCACTAGAACAATACCTCAAAAAACCCTACAGGACAAGCTGTTCTCATGTAACAACAGAACATACTGTAGCTTGAAAGACCCTTTGGTTGTTGTCCTGAAATGAGCTGTTTGAAACGTATCTCATCAACATATTTTTTATAAACATGATATTATTAGTCGTCCTCTGTGTTTTTTCCTCCCCCTGTGGTCTTGATAATAAGGGGAATTTACACAGTGCAATGCCTTCTCAGTCATTCCGTCATACTGCCAACACAATAACATCTCAGTGAGCGTGACACAATCGCTGGGTGTTTTTGCCCTCTCTCTGTTGATATCCTGGGTTTAGTTGGGCTCGAATTGGTATTTGCTTTTATTATCCTCCTTTCTCCCCCTCTTTCTCTCTCCCTTTCTTTCTCCCCGTAACACAATGCATAATGTCAAAATGTGCAGAAAGACATTTGATTGACCACTTAGGCTACCACTTTGTTGATCCAGCTAAAAAATAAAAACTTTAACAATACCATATTTTTTTGTGTGGCTTATTCTTCCACCTGTGTTTATATTCTAGACGTCTGGAGGAGTACCCCTGGCCCATTATGAATGTGTTGAAGCTGCCTGACAGGCCAGTGATTTATAGCGTAGCCACAGACCTGTATTAGTAAGTTGGCAACAATATCTCCTTTCTCTATTGCTGCACTTTGAACAGCTATTTTCTACTCTACCAGTAAAAGCAGTGAATGCAGCCAGTACTGTCGGATTTGTGTTTTCCACAGAAGGAAAAAACACATTATTCAATCAGTTGTTGTAAACCATTATTCACAAAGCAGAGTAAACATTTGTCATAACGCACTGCTTTTCTACTTGACTTGACGTAAACATGAATTGCACAAATCTGTGCAAATACTCCTGTTTTCACAGAAATAAAAGAAGGGGGGGTGGCAAGTGTTTAAATTGTGCTGTATTAGCAACAGTAAATAAGAGTCTGGTAGCAGCTGTTGTGAGTGAGTGAGTGAGTGAGTGAGTGAGTGAGTGAGTGAGTGAGTGAGTGAGTGAGTGAGTGAGTGAGTGAGTGAGTGAGTGAGTGAGTGAGTGTGTGTGTGAGTGTGCATCGTATGCATGATAAATAATTCTGTGTGTGCATGCATGTTGCATGTGTTCATTCAATTCATATTGTGTACTGTTTTGTCTTTGTATGTAAGTCTTTGCAAGTGTGCTGCAGAGTCATGTGATCTGCACGCTGCAGACCAGAAATACATCACGCCTTCCTTTAAATAATGCACAACTCTCTTGAGCTTTCTCAAAGAAACACACAAAAGACGTTGAGGACGGTGAAGGAGGGAAGGGATGAAGGAGGGAGGGTGTGTGTGTGTGTGTATGTGTGGTGTTGGCATCTACCTGCCCTTGTGACTGACTGCTGGCACCTTGTAACCCCAGTGTGCTGTGAGTGGAGGCATGAGGCTGGAGCAGAGGGACAGAATGTCCCCGGGTGATTCTGGAGCTTATTTACAAGCTTGGGAAGAGGGAGGGCTTGGCCAGGCGAGGATAGGGATTAGAAAGGATGGGAGGGAGAGAGCAGCCGGGAAAGGAAAGAGAAAGAGAGCGTGCAGATAAAGGGGGGGAGGTAAAGAGCGAAAGAGGGCTGAGAGAAAGTTCCACTAATGGTTACAGACAGTGCAGGCTTAGGCTGTGGCTGATTGAAGTTATTCTGCACCGTTTAAACAGTTCCTGGGCAGATCCAATTTTCTGTGGTCTGGTACAATGGGGCTTTTTTTTACATGGCCTGATGTACCCAAGATCACCCAAATACTGAACTCTCACTCTGCAAAGAGACCTTGTCAGTCAGAGAGGAGAATTTTAGCATTTTATCCTCAGTTTTTGTAGCATATCACAACTGTATTGCAGGGATCAAGGCAATGGAAAGTTAACACTAAAACTCATGTGAAAAAAGAAGTGAAACTCTGTGCACAGCTGTGTCTAGATCCTGGGAATCCAAAACACACCAAGACTTAATTCTTAATTTAAATGTTTCATTGCAGAGTGCACGATAATAAGGAACAAACAACGTCTTTCGTGTGTAGCGTCGTCAGTTTCGTTTCAACTAAAAGTCCTGTGTTCGAATCTAGAGATTGCATGATGCAGAGAGAGAGAGATGACAGATGTAAGGTTCAAAACATGTTATTTGTTTCACTGTGCAGAAATGCAAAGGACACACAAAAGGAAACTTCAAAGGGGCCTGTAAAGTGTGTCACGCGGGTCGAAATGTGGGGTCAGGGCGATATGTTTCCACGTGTCATCTTTCCTGTTCTCTCTGTCTGTCTCGGTCTCTCCTGCAATCTCTCTCTCCTTCTCTCTCTCTGTTTCCCCCTCTCCCTCTCTTTTATACTGCTCAACATCCAGCTCACAAGAACAGAGAAGACGAATGAAAAAGTGACATTGGAAGGAGCTTATTAGGCCCCCTACCACACGTATTTTCATATTTTCCCCTTTCCTATCCTAAACCTGCATGTACAGTTGAAGTGGGAAATTTACATACACCTTAGCAAAATACATTTAAACTCAGTTTTTCAAAATTTCGGATTTTTTCACCCCCCTGTCTTAGGTCAGTTAGGATCACCACTTTATTTTAAGAATGCAAAATGTCAGAATAATAGTAGAGAGAATGATTTATTTCAGCTTTTATTTCTTTCATCACATTCCCAGTGGGTCAGAAGTTGACATACACTCAATTAGTATTTGGTAGCATTGACTTTAAATTGTTTGAATTGGGTCAAACGTTTCGGGTAGCTTTCCATAAGCTTCCCACAATAAGTTGGGTGATTTTTGGCACATTCCTCCTGACAGAGCTGGTGTAACTGAGTCAGGTTTTAGGCCTCCTTGCTCGGACATGCTTTTTCAGTTCTGCCCACAAATATTCTATAGGATTGAGGTCAGGGCTTTGTGATGGCCACTCCAATACCTTGACTTTGTTGTGCTTAAGCCATTTTGCCCCAACTTTGGAAGTATGATTGGGGTCATTGTCCATTTGGAAGACCCATTTGCGACCAAGCTTTAACTTCCTGACTGATGTCTTGAGATGTTGCTTCAATATAGCCACATAATTTTCTTTCCTCATGATGCCATCTATTTTGTGAAGTGCACCAGTCCCTCCTGCAGCAAAGCACCACCACAACATGATGCTGCCACCCCCGTGCTTCACGGTTGGGATGGTGTTCTTCGGCTTGCAAGCCTCCCCATTTGTCCTCCAAACATAACGATGGTCATTATGGCCAAACAGTTCTATTTTTGTTTCATCAGACCAGAGGACATTTCTCCAAAAAGTATGATCTTTGTCCCCATGTGCAGTTGCAAACCGTAGTCTGGCAATTTTATGGAGGTTTTGGAGCATTGGCTTCTTCCATGCTGAGCGGCCTTTCAGGTTATTTCGATATAGGACTCGTTTAATTGTGGATATAAAAACTTTTGTACCTGTTTCCTCCAGCATCATCACAAGGTCCTTTGCTGTTGTTCTGGGATTGATTTGCACTTTTCGCACCAAAGTACGTTCATCTCTAGGAGACAGAACATGTCTCCTTCTTGAGCGGTAAGACGGCTGCATGGTACCATGGTGTTTATACTTGCGTACTATTGTTTGTACAGATGAACGTGGTACCTTCAGGCATTTGGAAATTGCTCCCAAGTATGAACCAGACTTATGGTGGTCTACAATTTTTTTTGAGGTCTTGGCTGAGGCACTGAAATTGAAGGTAGACCTTGAAATACATCCATAGGTACACCTCCAATTGATTCAAATGATGTCAATTAGCCTATCAGAAGCTTCTAAAGCCATGACATCATTTTCTGGAATTTTCCAAGCTGTTTAAAGGCACAGTCAACTTAGTGTATGTGAACTTCTGACCCACTGGAATTGAGATATTGTGAATTGTAAGTGAAATAATCTGTCTGTAAACAATTGCTGGAAAAATTACTTGTGTCATGCACAAAGTCGATGTCCTAACCGACTTGCCAAAACTATAGTTTGTTAACAAAAAATTTGTGGAGTGGTTGAAAAACGAGTTTTAATGACTCCAACCTAAGTGTATGTAAACTTCCGACTTCAACTGTTTCAATGCAAGACCCTTAAAAAATACATGCGGTTTTCAGGCATACAGTACCAGTCAAGAGTTTGGACACAGCTACTCGTTCATGGGTTTTTCTTAATTTTTACTCTTTTCTACAATGTAGAATAATAGTTAAGTCATAAAAACTATGAAATAACACATATGGAATCATGTAGTAACCAAGAAAGTGTTATATAAATCAAAATATATTTTAGATTCTTTAAAGTAGCCACCCTTTGCCTCGATGACAGCTTTGCACGCTATTTTCATTCTCTCAAGCAACTTCATGAGGTACAGTAGTCACCTGGAATGCATTTCAATTAACAGGTGTGCCTTGTTAAAAGTTAATTTGTGGAATTTCTTTCCTTCTTCATGAGTTTGAGCCAATCAGTTGTGTTGTGACAAGGTAGGAGTGCTATACAAAAGATAGCCCTATTTGGTAAAAGACCAAGTCCATATTATGGCAAGAACAGCTGAAATAATTAAGGAGAAATGACAGTCAATCATTACTTTAAGACATGAAGGTCAGTCAATCATGAACATTTCAAGAAGTACAGTCGCAGAAACCATCAAACGCTATGATCAAACTGGCTCTCATGAGGACTGCCATAGTAAAGAAAGACCAAGAGTTACCTCTGATGCAGAGGATAAGTTCATTAGAGTTACCAGCCTCAGAAATTGCAGCCCAAATAAATGCTTCACAAAGTTCAAGTAACAGACACATCTCAACATCAACTATTCAGAGGAGACTGCATGAATCAGGCCTTCATGTTCGAATTTCTGCAAAGAAACCACTACTAAAGGACACCAATAAGAAAAAGATAATTGTTTCTGCCAAGAAACACGAGCAATAGACATTAGACCGGTGGAAATCTGTCCTTTGGTCTGATAAGTCCAAATTTGAGATTTTTGGCTCAAGACGATGTGTCTTTGTGAGACGCAGAGTAGGTGAATGGATGGTCTCCGCATGTGTGGTTCCCACCATGAAGCATGGAGGAGGAGGTGTGATGGTGTGGGGGTGCTTTGCTAGTCACACTGTCTGTGATTTATTTTGAATTCAAGGCACACTTAACTAGCATAAATCACAGCATTCTGCAGCGATACGCCATCCCATCTGGTTTGGGCTTAGTGGGACTATCATTTGTTTTTTAACAGGACAATGACCCAACACACCTCCAGGCTGTGTAAGGGCTATTTGATAGAGAAGGAGAGTGATAGAGTGCTGTATCAGATGACCCGGCCTTCACAATCACCCGACCTCAACACAATTGAGATGGTTTGGGATGAGTTGGACCGCAGATGAAGGAAAAGGAGCCAACAAGTGCTCAGCACATGCGGGAACTCCTTCAAGACTGTTGGAAAAGCATTCTTCATGAAGCTGGTTGAAAGACTGCAAAGAGTGTGCAAAGCTGTCATTAAGGTAAAGGGTGTCTAATTTGAAGAATCTCAAATATAACATATATTTAGATTTGTTTAACACTTTTTTGGTTACTACATTATTCCATATGTGTTTTTTCATAGTTTTGACGTCTTCACCATTAATCTACAATGTGGAAAATAGTAAAAATAAAGAAAAACCCTTGAATGAGTATATATGTCCAAACTTTTGACTGGTACTACATATTTATGACCAATGTCTCTCAATCTCAGAATATTATTATTATTATTATTATTTATTTTAATTTCAACACAAAAAAATACATTCCCTGATGCTTCCCCTTTAAGAGTTGTCGTTCTGTAACGATGTACGCTGAGAGTCGGGAAACAAGTTCAGGGAGTGAATACATTTAATTAATTAATTAACAAACAAGAAACACAAACAGCTCACCGACATAAAACAGGAAAAATGACTTGGGAAGAAACCAAAGGGAGTGACATATAAAGGGCAGGTAATCAAGGAGGTGATGGAGTCCAGCTGAGTGTCCTCATGCGTGTAACGCTGGTGACAGGTGTGCGCCCTAAGGAGCAGCCTGATGACCTAGAGGCCGGAGAGGGAGCACACGTGACACCCTGATCTGTTTCACCTGTCTTTGTGTTTGTCTCCACCCCCTCAAGGTGTTGCCCATCTTCCCAATTATCCCCAGTGTATTTATACATGTGTTCTCTGTTTGTCTGTTGCCAGTTCATTTTGTTTGACAAGCCTACCAGCGTTTTACCCCTTGCGCCGGTCTGTTTCTAGTTCTCCCGGTTTTGGCCATTCTGCCTGCCCTGAGCCTGCCTGCCATTCTGTACCTTGTTACATCACACTGGATTATTGACCTCTGCCTGCCCTGACCCTGAGACTGCCTGCCGTTCTGTACCGTTTGGACTCTGATCTGGATTACCAACCTCTGCCTGCCCTTGACCTGTTGTTTTGCCTGTCCCTTGTTCTAGTAATAAACTTTTGTTACTTTGACACTGTCTGCATCTGGGTCTTCCCTAAAATGTGATATATGAACTGGCCATGACTGACCCAGCAGACTCTGACCAGCTCCGCAACCCCATCTCCTCCCAAGGAGCCACCATTGGAAGGCATGAGGAGTTGCTTTGCTGGAGCAATTCGGCGGGTTGTCTGTTAGGCAGCCTACCATGACAGTAACCTCACAGCCCCTCAGTAACCTGGATGTTAGCAGAGCCGCCACCCTGGTCTCCCGGAAACCCCACTTACCTCCCCCGGAATGCTTTGATGGAGTGTCGGGCACCTGTCAGGCATTTCTCGCTCAGTGTTCCCTCATCATCAGGCTGCAGCCCTCCTTCCCCTCGGACCGCTCTAAGATACCGTACTTCATCAGCATAATGTCTGGGAAGGCTCTCGCCTGGGCAACGGCAGCATGGGAACAATAGTCGGCCGTATGCTTCAGTCAGGAGGAGTTCATGGCGGAGGTAAATAATGTTTTCGATGCTCCATTGTCCGGGAGCGAGGCTGCCTGGAAGTTACTCCAGCTTCAGCAAGACTCCTAGAGTGTGGCAGACTATACGGTGGATTTCCGCACGTTGGCAGCTGAGAGTGCCTGGAACCCAGAAGCGCTGTTCGTCATGTTCCTGCATGGAGTTTCAGAGGAAGTGAAGGACGAGCACTATTCATGTGTCTAGAATCAAACACGTCTCACAGCTCTTTGTCTCCTGTTATCCCCAGTGTATTTATACATGTGTTCTCTGTTTGTCTGTTGCCAATTTGTTTTTGTTCGACAAGCCTAACAGCGTTTTCCCCCTTGCTCCTGTCTGTTTCTAATTCCTGTTTTGACCATTCTGCCTGCCTGCCATTCTGTACCTTGTCACATCACACTGGATTATTGACCTCTGCCTGCCGTTTTGTACCGTTTGGACTCTGATCTGTATTACTGACCTCTGCCTGCCCTTAACCTGTCGTTTTGCCTGCCCCCTGTTCTAGTAATAAACTTTTGTTACTTCGACACTGTCTGCATCTGGGTCTTCCCTAAAACGTGATACTGTGTTTGAAATTCACTGCTTGACTGAGGGACCTAACAGATAATTGTATGTGTGGGGTACAGAGATCAGGTATAGGAATTCAAAACTCATGTTAAACACTATTCTTGCACACAGAGTGAGTCCATGCCACTTTTTATGTTACTTGATAAGCAAATTCTTATGCTTGCCATAACAAAGGGTTTGAATACTTATTGACTCAAGACATTTCAGCTTTTAATTTTTATTCATTTGTAAATGTCTAAACATAATTCCACTTTCACATTATGAGGTATTGTGTGTAGGGAAGTGACACAATCTCAATTTAATACATTTTACACACAACAAAATGTGGAAAATTCAAGGGTTGTGAATACTTACTGATGACACGTGTGAACTTGCAATTCCACATGTGAAAGTTAGATGTTTTACATGTGGAGTTTTCTTGTAAATCTGCAAATGTGATTTCACCTGTGAATGTTTTTCAAATGTGAACTTGCAATTCCACATGCAAATGCTACTTTTCTTTTGTAAGGAGAGTGTTTGGTAATACAGTAGCAGGGCCTTATGCAGTCCTTTCACTTAACAACCGCAAATCATTTATTGCCTCGCAGGAAGCCTGTCAGGCTCTCCCCCTGCTCTTTGGCTCTTAGAGTAGCCAATACTTTATGCAACCAACACGTAATAAAGTTCAAATTACTTAACCTAGATGAGTGACATTAATGTCAACCTGTAGGACCTCAGCTAAATGGATGTTAACTATAAGCACCAGATAGACCTTGTGACCGTTTATAAACAGTTCAACTAGATCATGTGTGCACATAGACATCCAAGACACAGTGTTGCAGCCAAGCGTCAGTGGGCAGAGCTCAGTTTCTTCACTCCTTTAACTGTCTGGCTGGCCTTGACGGTCTTCTGGGCGAGTGACGGTTGATGGTTAGATTTTCAACTAACTTGTTTTCCCCCCGCTCTCGAACGGGAGTCTGTCTTAGAAAAAATATATGTTCTTAGAGTGTGTGTGTGTACATTAGTGGCCCTGTTTGATTACTTAAAAGCATGGATCCTCTCTTCAACTTTACTTTCACTTATCCGATTTTGAACAGATCAGTGACACGCCAAGGACGAACTGATTCAAGTGTTCAAACAGGGCTTGTGTTGCTTTGAGGACAGCTCCCTGCATGAAGTTGTCTGTGTGCTGGGAAAGGAAGCGATGTGCTCTTTTACAGGACAGCTTACTGCTTGACGTTGTCTGTGTGCTGGGAAAGGAAGCGATGTGCTCTTTTACAGGACAGCTTACTGCTTGACGTTGTCTGTGTGCTGGGAAAGGAAGCGATGTGCTCTTTTACAGGACAGCTTACTGCTTGACCTTGTCTGTGTGCTGGGAAAGGAAGCGATGTGCTCTTTTACAGGACAGCTTACTGCTTGACGTTGTCTGTGTGCTGGGAAAGGAAGCGATGTGCTCTTTTACAGGACAGCTTACTGCTTGACGTTGTCTGTGTGCTGGGAAAGGAAGCGATGTGCTCTTTTACAGGACAGCTTACTGCTTGACGTTGTCTGTGTGCTGGGAAAGGAAGCGATGTGCTCTTTTACAGGACAGCTTACTGCTTGACGTTGTCTGTGTGCTGGGAACGGAAGCGATGTGCTCTTTTACAGGACAGCTTACTGCTTGACGTTGTCTGTGCTGGGAAAGGAAGCGATGTGCTCTTTTACAGGACAGCTTACTGCTTGACGTTGTTTGGATGCTGCAAGACCTTAGGCAAAAAGTTAGGCTGCTCCTTCCTAGTCAAACATAGTCAATGCATTATTTACCAATAGTTTTGCGTTAGTTACCAAGAGGTTAAGTTTGGATAGGTTACCAACTTTTAATGGGGACCTTACTGAGGCATTTCTAAACAAAACTCCAGTCAAAAACGAATTTGGTTGGAATTGATTCATAGGTATAGCCTGCCCTGCCCCCATCAAAGGCCAGTTACTATGATAAGAACATGTCATATGTTTGGAATTTGTCCACAATCATTTGGTTTGATATGGACTGCTCGCTTTACAAAGCATTACAAAGATGAAGCTATCCATGCAAATTACAGTATTATAGGCCTGCACATGCTGCTGTTTTTCATTCACTGTAAAAGTCTGCACACCCAGTGAAATGGTTGTACTGTAATTACAAACCGACAGAGGATGGGAAAATCTCAAACACACACTAGGGCAAGTCCTTATGGCAACAGCTGCGGAAGCACCGTGGACTTGATTGGCCTGGGAAAATCCGCGGCTGCTGTGCTCTGTGCTGACGCTGTGTTGCACGACTCACCCATCTGTCTGTCCAACTCTACAGAGCTAGGGCGCCGAGCAGCAAATGAGGTGCCAGCTGGTCTGGCGAGACCAAAAACGGTCACTATTGCCTGGGGGAGCGGCTGTGTTTCTTATCTGGGACAAACTATAACAATATACTGGATTTTTAATAAAGCCATATTTTGTTTAAGACAGTTTAGGACCGTTTGCAGGCGTCACATGAAAATATTGAGCCACAAGTTGTCAACGTGAAAGTCTCTCTTTCGTAAAGATTAGGTATTAACAGATTGTCTAGACTATTGTTACATAAATAATTCTACATTTAATACTAGGAATGGTCTAGGGCTATTTGAGAAAGGAATTAGATAAATCAATTACCCCGGGCATGGTGGACAAATCTAATTGTTTTGCGTTATATCCTATAATAAAATATTGTGATTTAATCGATTATTGTTTGAGCAAAAGAAAACCATGTTGACAAGCAGTGATGTATTCTTGCTAGAACAAGAGGATGAAACAACTTGATTATGCCAAATTCTTATGGTAAAACAAAAAGTTTTAGTTTTGCATTTGCGGTAGGCTACACAGTGCTCTCCTCGTGTTTTAAGTACGGTCTGGGTGCATGGTACCCACGAAATCAGAATGCACACTGCACAGTATTGAAGTGGGAGTCATGAGCCCAAATGAGTGGTTTCGACCACAGAATGCCTTGTTGATAATGGACATGTATATGACTTTGTTGCCTGTTTGAAATAAGGTATGCATCCTCATTGCAGACGAGAAACCTACAGAGAGAACGACAATTAAGAGTGTTCTGTTATTCGACTCCTCACTCAATCGGTCATGTTCTTTAAGGCCACTGCAAACCAATTTCGAACTGTTTTTGTCTATCATCACAGTTGCTCTGACTAGAACTTTGGACTCACACTGTATAGCAGGGTCTCTCATGTACAGTCACCTCAAATTATTGGCACCCTTGATAAAGATAAGTAAAAAAGACTGTATGAATACTACAAATACTGAACTATATTGTATGGACGAAAAATATTGAACATTTGTATTATTTTAGATACTAATACAATGGCTCAGATAAAGAGATATTGTTTAACAAGTAATAAAGTGTCCAAATTATTGGCACCCCTGTTTTCAATAGTCCGGGACGGCACCCTTCCCTTGCGAGGATAAGGCTACTGAGCCTTTTTGAAAATAAAAATTTGACACTGAGATGGCCATTACAAAATTTAGATTTTGTGGTCAATTAACCATGTCTTTGTGCATTTTGTGCGCTTGGGGTTATTGTCTTGCTGGAAGATCCACTTGCGGCCAAGTTTCAGCCTCCTGGTAGAGGCAACAAGGTTTTGGGCTAAAATGTCCTTGTACTTGGTGGAGTTCATGATGCCGTTGACCTTGACAAGGGCCCCCGACCAGTGCCAGCAAAACAGCCCATCGTCAAAGATCCACCACCATTTTTACAGTAGGTATGCGGGTTCTTTTCTGCATATGCATCTTTTCATCGATTCCAAACCCACCACTGGTGTGTATGGTCAACTATTTTCGTGTCACTGGTTCTAATCCAGGTGCCAATTCAGTTTAGCAAACTCCAGGCGTTTACATTTGTTGCTTGCTCTCAATAAAACATTTTTTTATGGCAACCCTTCCAAAGAGCCTGTTGGCATGGTGTAGATTTGGTGTAGATTTGGAGACTTGGTGACCCGAAGAATCAACCAAGTTCTGTAATTCTTCAACTTTGGCCTTTGGATTTCTCTTTGCCTCCCGAACCATCTTCCTCACTGTGTGTGGGGACAAGATACACTTGCATCTAATAGCAAGCCAGTTTACCACTGTTCCAGTGGTTTTAAACTTCTTAATTGTTGCCCTACTAGTGGTAAGTGGTATATTTTTTTAAAGGTATTTTTTGTACCCATTGCTTGATTTATGAAGGTCAACAACCATGTTTCTTTTCGTTTGCGAATTCTTTGCCTTTTCCCATGATGGATGACAAAGGGATTTTACATGCATGTTACCTTATTTTTATACCCCACTGAAACAGGAAGCCATGGAAGGCAACAATACAGTTCCCTAAGCAGAGATGAACTTTAAAAAGTTCATGCAGATTTAATCTTTTCGTGTGCCAATAATTTGTACACCTATCTTTTTGAGAGATGTTTTTTTATCTGAGTAATTGGTATAAAATAATATAATTTTCCCATATAGCTCAGTACTTCAATACTTTTGGAGGTGACTCTAGTCTCTCCTATATAATCATAAACGTTGCACATTTTCTATTTGCGTAAGATAAGATGAACAAATGTCTGCTGCTAGCAAATGTCTTCCAATCAGTTCTGTTGTTGTAGCTAATCACCTATTTCTATCCCCAATCAGTCACGCCATTCTCATTGTAACAGCATGGCATCTCTCTCTCTGCAGAAGTATGTAATGTGACCCCTGGTGCTTGATACCCTCATTGGGACATCAGGGGTTATATAAGTCCCCTGGGGTGGGGGGGACACCACAGTGTATCCCAGTGGACTCTGAGCCTAGCGTGCCCCCTTCTCCCCTCCACTGAACTTTCCGTTGGGTGCAGCACATCCCCAGGCTGCATGGAAAGTGGGTGGCATTTGCCTCATGCCTCGCTAAAGCTGTCCATCTTCTTCTGTATGGCTCTATACGAGCTAAATGCTAGCTGCAGGCAATTGATTTTGTTTTCATTGCTCATCACGGCAGGCAGGATGTGTACTAGGCAGCTTTTTACCTGTTATTATTGTAGGTATCTGCATGAATGCATGTGGATGGATGAAGTGCATCAGTGTCAGTGTATTTCTATTGGTGTGAACCTGACCTATACAGTAAATACTGGCATTCATCACCCACTGGCAGCCATTACTGCAACACCGGGACCATGCTGTCTTTTTTTATTTCTTCCTCTCTTTGTGACTCTTTGTGACGGTGCAGCGTGAACCCTGAGAACTGAGAGAGCCCCATCTTCCTGCAGGATGAGGAGAGACAATGAGAGAGGAGGTCAGCTTTCTGCGGGACGAGTAGCCTAGCCTAGATTCTATTCTATTCTTCCTCTCTTCTTTTTTTTCTCTCCCTCCCTTGGCTCCCATGTTGTATATCTGTATATTGTCCCTGTGATGCGAATGCTGTGCACTGCTCTGCCTGGACATTCCCAACGTCTTACCCACTGTTATCACCGGCAGCTCTGCACAATACCCCTTTGTCATATGAGCAGTGGTCACTTCCGCTCACAGACCTCTCCCCTGACCCCCCCCCCCCCCCTCCTCTATGAGTGACTACATGGTATGAGCCCAACCCACTGACTAATGGCTTTCGGCGAAAAATATGCAAAATGGGGCACAATGCGAAATGCTGTATCTGTAATGAGGACAATAGACTACAAACTGCGATTGGTAATTGTTTTATGTAAATCAAACAGTTAATCTTATCTTAGTAGTTATTATTTCATTGTGCAAATTGATTGAATAGACTTGCTGGAATGCTGTCTGGGGGAATATGCGCCGTACAATGCATGGAATGAAAGTAAAACAAACATATTTGCATATTTTGCACTGCTTGAAATCATAATGCCTTTTTATCTCATCTCCCATGGGCAGATTCTGCGTGTAGACCGAGACAATCTGCTTTGGCTGAGAGATCCCTTTTGCGAGGGTGGAGACTTTGTTTTTGCTGGAACTCTCAATTTCTATCATGTATAATCACGCAGCTGACCAAATTACATGAGATTTTACTTCTGGGTTAACAGAGATGACTTTTTATCTAATCAAAACTGTGCATACCAAAATCGATGACTTTTCATGCCACGAAAGCATCTTAACATCTTATGTATCTCGTCTCATGAGTGATATTTGAATATCATAAGACAAAGTATAATTTAGCTTGTTCCATCTCAGCCTGTTCCAGTGAAAAAGGTCATTCGCTCAGTGCTTTTATACTGAAGTTGGTTTTCTAGGAAATGAGGCCCTGTTGGCTTGCAGCCCTTCTCTCCCTCACCCTCTGGCTCTCTAGACCATGTGCCTGGAGAGAGACAGATAGCTTAGACAGAGCTGGAGTGGACAGAGGAGCTTGTTTACATCTTCCTCCCACTGGTAGAGACGTAATTGGTTTGTGAGAACTGCAGTAGAACTTCACTTGTTAAACACCGTCTTAAAGCAACAATCTGAGTTTTCCAGCTGCCCATTGGCCCTTTCCACTTCAAATATAGCCCCTTTTTTTTGTTGAAGATTCTAACTTTATTATAAATACTACATTGATTAACAACACCAGACATTGTTCTATCTCCACATGATATCAATGTCCTCAGGCAAACTCATCAATCAAGTGCTCATTGACGCTAGTGGACCTCTACCCTGCGCTTGTGCCAGTCATGTGCTGGTCAGCAGACATGAACATTCCCACTGAGATGAGAGCATGATATGGCAGACGAGAGGGGGTTCTGTTTTTTTGTTGTACTCCTTTACTCACTACATGCACACATGGAACACCCTGCCCTGCCCCCCTTAGGGAAGAGGATTAGGGGAAGGAAAGGGGAGATACCTAGTCAGTTGTACAACTGAATGCATTCAACTGGGATGTGTCTCCCGCGTTTAACTCAACCCCTCTGAATCAGAGAGGTGCGGGAGGCTGCCTTAATCGACATTCACACCATCGGCGCCCGGGGAGCAGTTGTTGTTGGGGGTTAACTGCCTCACTCAGGGGAAGAATTAGGGTTACTGTATGTAGCCGTTGAAAACTAAATTGAGCTCCTGGGAAAGATACTCACTTTGAAATGGATTTCTATTGAACTCTATTGAAGTTTGAATATCCTCTCTTATTGCACTTTTGGCACTTGTATTTAAAATCTAATCCAAAAACATCCTGTTGTATATTGTGTTAAAACAAACTGTCCTTAGTGTGTTCAGTAGATGATTAATATGTGCGAGGCTGTGTGTATATATTTCAGTTAGTTCTCATCGGACAGCTTCCCATTTTTGTTCCCAGCTCCTTTTGGGATAATCCTGTCTCTTTGCACAAGTCTTTGATAGAGACCTTGAGCTGGTGGGAATGGAGAAAGGGAGGGGACTGTCTCCTTGGTTTATGGGATTTTTTTCTGTGGGAATTTTCAGCTTTTTCAGGAAATAGGGTTTACATAGCCGCACAAACAGAGAGAGAGAGTGTGTGTGTGTGGGTGTGTGTATGTGTGTGTGTGTTGTGTGCGAATCAAGGGTGCTCAGCTGGCATAGGGGTGGGTGGGAACCGAGAAAGTTGATAAGACTGTTCTCACACCTCCAGAACATGAGAGGGAGAATAAGAACGGAGACAGACAGACAAACAGAAGGGAGGGGAGAGAGAGAGAGCGCGAGAGAGAGAGAGAGAGAGAGAGAGAGAGAGAGAGAGAGAGAGAGAGAGAGAGAGAGAGAGAGAGAGAGAGAGAGAGAGAGAGAGAGAGAGAGAGAGAGAGGTCAGGCAGGGTGAGGTTGGGAGTGAAACTGGGAAAATAAGATAGGAACAGGGGTAAGGCTGGAGGTTAACAAAACACACCCTTAGGGTACAGTATTCAAAACTCTCACTGTACATTTTTTTCAAGAAAGCCAACTGCCATGTAGCACATCTTACTTCAAGTGTGGTAACAGCACATTATGATTGGATTCAAACATGCAGTCCATCTCCAATATTCAGTTTGAAATGCTTTAGTTCTAGTATTAGTCTTTTTAAGTTGTTAAAGTATTGGCAAAGGGACCTTTGCTTCCAAAGAGCACCCTTTCAACCAGATTCTAACACTGGGAGATTGGACACAGTTTTCTCTAATAGTAGTTTTTACATCTCTTATAGATGAAATCTTTCAGCTGTGAGCACCATCCAGTACGGGGATGACAAGACCTCGCTGTCCCCACAAATGTTTTGTTCTTTTGGTTCGTTACAGTTCGCAAAAACACATCGTTTCACATGTTCCAACACATAAGATCCCGTGTCAAAGAGTATGGGATTGGAGTACAATACATACAGTCAATACGTACAGCCTCTTTAAAAAAACACCGGACTGTGCACAGAGGACCCTAACTTACCTCACACAACCACACCCTATCCAACCCACAGTTGACAAACGCACACACAGTCTTCCTATTGAAGCTGCCCAGTCATTAGAGTGCAGCTTTAAGAGGCTATCTTCCTCTGTAGTGAGAAGCCTCACCCACTGTTGGTGAATGAGATTACTTAGCTCACCTTATAGTACCTTCGACTGCAAATAGCTGAAACATGCACATGGTAGAGCGACCTTATTACATCTATCTCTACCTCTGTCAGAGGCCAGGCTTTCTGTTCAGGGTACTGTATTTGAAGTCTTATGTGCTTACTGTATGAGCTCATGATATGCTAATGACATTGGTCTACTGAGTAAAGTGGCTGTTTTGAGTTCATATGAGGAGGGGCCAGTCAGTGAAAATCGTTATGCGCATAAACCTGTGGCCAATGCTGTATTTGTTCAGTACCAGGCAAGCAGAACAACCGCATGTATAACTGATGTGCGTTAAACTTGTCAGCTTTCAAATAATTAGCATGTGTTATTGACTTCAACTAGACTGGCTGGCTAAGGGAGTATGCATGAGTTGGCTTGGGTGGGTGCAAAAATCTCAGCCAGTCTCATCCAATCAGATTTGAGAGAAAAAACGTATAATAATTATGCTCTACTTGTCAGCGTTCTAAATGGGACATTATTTGTCTTTTTACCTAAGCACAGTACTTTACTTGGGCAGGAGCTCACCGGAACTGAGTACAGGCACTCTTCTGCTTGAGTTCCTGCACCTCCTATAGAATATTAGCGCAAAATTATTGAAAAGTTCCTGCAACTAAATATACACCTGCGCTGGCGCATCTGTGCACCTGTGCACCTGCGCTGGCCTAAACATGCATAAACCATATTATGATAGCAGTAGGGAAGGGGTGGGACAACGAAGGGGAATACCTTCCTAATATTGAGTTGCACCCCCCTTTTGCTCTCAGAACAGCCCTTAATTTGTCGGGCCATGGACTCTACAAGGTGTCGAAAACGTTCCACAGGGATGCTGGCCCACGTTGACTCCAATGCTTCCCACAGTTGTGTTAAGTAGGCCGGATGTCCTTTGGGTGGTGGAACATTCTTGATACACACAGAAAACTGTTGAACGTGAAAAACCCAGCAGCATTGCAGTTCTTGACACAAACCGGTGCGCTTGGCACCCACTACCAATACCCCGTTCAAAGTCACTTAAATATTTTGTCTTGCCCATTCACCCTCTGAATGGCACACATACACAATCCATGTCTCAATTGTCTCAAGGCTTAAAAATCCTTCTTTAACCTGTCTCCTCCCCTTCATCTACACTGAAAGTGGATTTAACAAGTGACATCAATAAGGGATAATAGCTTTCACCTGGATTCAACTGGTCAGTCTATGTCATGGAAAGAGCAGGTGTACCTAATGTTTTGTTCACTCAGTGGGCCTGACAATAATAATAATAATAATAATAATGATACATTTTATTTGGCAGATGCCTTTCATGACAATCAGGACATCTTTCATTTAGACCTATGTAATGAATTTGAATTGTACTTGATTATTTACCGGGAAAAAACTATTAAATCAAACTGTAAAAAACAAATCAGTTTATCAATTTCAAAGTAAGGGGTGGGTTTAACAAATCAGTTTATCAATTTCAAAGTAAGGGGTGGGTTCTGGCACGTGTCACTTCCCACTGATACCATGTGCAGTAAACAGTAGCTATCATGTGTAGGCTAGATAGCTAAGACTCACTATGTCACGCCCTGACCTTAGAAATCCTTTTTATGTCTCTATTTTGGTTTGGTCAGGGTGTGAGTTGGGGTGGGTATTCTATGTTGTATTATTTGTATTTCTATGTTTTGGCCAGGTAGGGTTCTCAATCAGGGACAGCTGTCTATCGCTGTCTCTGATTGAGAACCATACTTAGGTATCCCTTTTTCCCACCTGTCTTTGTGGGAAGTTGACTTTGTTTAGGGCACATAGCCTTAAGCTTCACGGTTTGTTTTGTAGTGTTTATTGTTTTGTTCGGCGTCTTTTCTAATAAAAAGAACATGTACGCTAACCACGCTGCACCTTGGTCTACTTCATTCAACGGCTGTGACACACTATCCAATTTGGCTTGCAAAAACAATTAAAATTGCCAGCAAAGCTCACTCTTCAGTTTTTTCAAGAGACCATGTCCTGAAGAAAATTTAAGGGCCTCCAGTCCCTCTCTATATCAATCACGGATTGCGTTGATCTAATGGAGGGCCTTAAAGACAGTTCCGGTACATCCAGAGACAATGATCAGTGTTTTTTATTCAACACAGTTAGAAATCGTGAAAAGTGCTTCTCCACTTTTGACTCGCCCTCTCTCGCTCCTCCCGCTGAGATATGACCATCATTCAAGTGAAATAAAAAAACGAGTTATTTCAATTTATGCTCTGATGTGCCTCGCAAGTAATAGCCTATAACAACTGACCGATTACCGGTGTTATCATATAGCCTAGCTTGAGATTCAAGTTTTTAAATAAAAGGAACTCTATGTTATTTACAGTGCCTTCAGAAATTATTCACACCCCTTGACTTTTTACAAATTGTATAGCATTACAGCCTGAATTTAAAATGGATTAAATTTAGATTTGTTGGTCACTGGCCTATACACAATACACCATAATGTTAAAGTAGATCATGTTTTTAGAAATGTTTACAAATTAATAAAAAATGAAAATCTGAAATGTCTTGAGTCAATAAGCATTCAAGCCCTTTGTTATGGCAAGCCTAAATAAGTTCAGGAGTGAAAACATTCTTAACGAGTCACATAATAAGTTCCGTGGACTCACCCTGTGTCCAATAATAGTGTTTAACATGATTTTTTAATGACTACCTCATCTCTGTACCCCACACATACTAATTATCTGTAAGGTCCCTCAGTCGAGCAGTGAATTTCAAACACAGATTCAACCACAAAGACCAGGGAGGTTTAACAATACCTACATTTATTTTATTTTTTAAAAGCAAATTATTAATTACACTTTGGACGGTGTATCAATACACCCAGTCACTACAAAGACACAGGCTTCATTCCTAACTCAGTTGCCGGAGAGGAAGGAAACCGCTCAGGGATTTCACCATGAGGCCAATGGTGACTTTAAAACACTTACAGAGTTTAATGGCTGTGATAGGAGAAAACTGAGGATGGATATAAAAACATTGTAGTTACTCCACACTACTAACCTAATTGACAGAGTAAAATGAAGAAAGCCTGTATAGAATATAAAATATCCAAAAACATGAATCCTGTTTGCAACAAGGCACTAAAGTAATACTGCAAAACAAATTGTCAAAGCAATGAACTTTTTTGTCCTGAATACAAAGATGTGTGTTCGGGGCAAATCCAATACAACACACTACTGAGTACCACTCTCCGAATGTTCAAGCATCGTGGTGGCGCATCATGTTATGGGTATGCTTGTAATCATTAAGGACTGGGGAGTTTTTCAGGATAAAAAGAAACGTAATCGAGCTAAACACAGGCAAAATCCCAGAGGGAAACCTGGATCAGTCTGCTTTCCACCAGACACTGGGAGATTAATTATCTTTTCAGCAGGACAATAACCTAAAACACAAGGCAAAATCTACACTGGAGTTGCTTACCAAGAAAACAATGAATGTTCCTGTGTGGCCGAGTTACAGTGTTGTCTTAAATCTACTTGAAAATATATAGCAAGACATGCAAATGGTTGTTTAGCAATAATCAACAACCAATTTGACATAGCTTGAAGAATTTTGAAAAGAATAATGGACAAATGTTGCATAATCCAGGTGTGGAAAGCTCTTAGAGACTTACCCAGTGTAAGGTTCTGCTTTTCTTTTCTTAGACAACTTTGTGTTCTTTTTCTTTGTGTTCTTGAACGTAGCCCTGTTTCTTTGTGTTCTGGAATGTAGCCCTGTCTTTCATTTTTGTTCATTGATTTCACCTGTGTTCATTTCTCACCTGGTCTCATCAGCTCCCTATTTAGTTCAGCTCTTTCTGTTTGTATGGTTGTGAGGTGTTGTTCATTTTGACTGCCTACCTACCTGTGTTTAACCATTGCCTGCGACCACGATTCCTGCCTTCTGTGAAGGCTTAATAAACATCTGCCACACTCTGCGTGTGAATCAACACCTTTTTCTCCCTGACAATTCATTACACCCAGAAAGACTGACAGCTGTAATTGCTGCTAAGGTGCAAAGTATTGACTCAGGGGTGTGAACACCTATGTAAATGAGATATTTCTGTATTTTCAATACATTTGCAAGTGAAAAAAATAAGGTATTTCATACATTATGAATTCAGGCTGTAACACAACAAAATGTGGAATAAGTCAATGGGTATGAGTACATTATGAAGGTTCTGTATAATAAGGGGTAGGCCTTCATAAAAATAGGCAAATGATGAAACAATATTTATTTCCAGTCAACGTAAGTAGCCTATCATTCTGTGCCTTTCCGCCCATGCGCTATCGTTTGGCCCTAAAAGCTATTGATAATTGAGTTGATATCACACAATACACTGGAGGCACACCTGATCTCCCGAGTGGCGCAGCGGTCTAAGGCACTGCATCGCTAAGCTAAAGGCATCACTACATACTCTGGTTCGATTCCAGGCTGTATCACAACTGGCCATGATTGGGAGTCCCATAGGGTGGTGCACAGCATTGTCCAGGTTAGAGTTTGGCCGGGGTAGGCCGTCATTGTAAATAAACATTTGTTCTTAACTGACTTATTTAGTTAAATAAAGGTAAGAACATATATAATCTCCCACGCCCAGCAGAGAATTGCACTTGGCTTGCATTTTGACTCATAAAGTGATCTTGACTAAGAAAGGTTGGTGACCACTGTTATATAGGCTATGGCTGCCTATTGTGATTATTACTGTTATATCAGGGCATTATGTTCTAGTCTCATAGTTTATTATTTCTAGGCCTATGGTTTATTATGTGTAGGTCTGTGTGAGTCACATGCTAAATGCAAGAGTCATGGATTTACGTTGGCCTACAAGACTATTTGGTCTGTAATGCGAAATCACATGTTAGATGGTTTGCTGTGTGCGATCGATTACAGTAGGGCATACAGTAGGCTATGCTTTCATGATACATTTTAGCTGGCCCTGCCATCAACGGATTTCTGCCTACGCTACTATAACTGGCTTTAGCATTTCAGACCCTATCGTAGTCACAAAATAATTGTAATGCTGCACTAGCTGCTTGCATCAAAAGCCATCAGGTAGCAGCCTGTAGATTTCCTGTTTACCTTGTGCTGTTTTCTCAAGGTAGCAATAATGATGGTAAATTAGCATTAGCAAAGCTCCCAGAAGGGACTGTCAGCCCTGAAAGCATCTATACTTACGGTAGTCTAACAGTGGTGAAAGGAGCAGGTGTGAAATTCCTCACAGTCTTTCACAGCCATTAGGAAAGCCCTCCCCGGCTAATTTTAGTTCTGGTGAAATTAGCTCACCGCTAAAATTAGTAACTGACTCCTTACCTCACGCTTAGCTTAGCCTAGCCTAGCACTGATGTGGTGTGGCTAAAGTGTTTGTCCCACTGTTATAGTATCTTCTCTCAGCTGCAACTGGAGCATTCAATTATTTTCCCACATGCTGTTTTTGCTTGGCTTTTCTGAAGTTAGCTAAGGAAGGGATTTATTGGAGTTGCACAAGGTTACACTGCTGACAGCTTCCTGTTGCAGTGCCTCAGCCAACCCCCTGCAGATATGGCAGCTGGAAGCAGTGTGTGTGTGTGTGTGTGTGTGTGTGTGTGTGTGTGTGTGTGTGTGTGTGTGTGTGTGTGTGTGTGTGTGTGTGTGTGTGTGTGTGTGTGTGTGTGTGTGTGTGTGTGTGTGTGTGTGTGTGTGTGTGTGTGTGTGTGTGTGTGTGCATGCTTGTGTAAGACAGTTGCTTGGGTGTGTCTATGGACAGATGAAAGTGGGAAAGTGAACACACAGCATTCCCCAATATCATATCTTCCTTCCCATGTTGCTATGTTTACTCATCACAAATGACTCATCACCTTTCAGACTTATCAATGAGCAATGCGTGTGTCTTAGACTCATTAAGTCTTGTTGAGTCACTTCAACTTCCCGGTGACTGTCCCTCTATTGCTTCCTATGCACCTTTTCCAAACAGTACCAAGTACTGAGCCACTCCACACTCTTGACTGAAGCATGGCTCTGCCTGCACTGAAGTACCGCAACACATGTCTGTCCGCCATTTTGAGCTGCCCACTCAAATGTTCCCCATAGGGTCACCCAGGGGTTACAAGTGCTGCTTCATGACCCGCATAGAACTCGTCTCACTACTCACTTCCTGTGCCAGTGCAGAGGAGGGAGGGAGGGTTAGGGAGAGGAGGGAGGAGGGAGGAGAGGGTTAGGGAGAGGAGGGAGGAGGGAGGAGAGGGTTACAGGGTTGGAGGAAAAATAATGTAAAGAAAACATCCTGGTCACTGTCCACTGTCTGTGTGTTCCTGTCCGGCTTGATGGCATTTCATGCTATGGTGGGTGTTAGATCTGGGGTTAGATCCAATCAGTTCTGCCTTAACCTGCGATAACCGACCACTGCATAGCAGTTTCATTGTTTTTATTTAGGCGAAGTTCGAGGTGTAACTGCGTTGGAGCTGTCAAATCAGCAATCAGCTCCATGCGTTATACCTATTGCGGACATTGTCATTGGATGCGGCAAATTGCATTAGTAATGATCCCATGCAGCCTGTTAACAAGTTGAATGTGTGTTGTAATCTACACCTCGATTATACAGTTGAAGTCAGAAGTTTACATACACTTAGGTTGGAGTCATTAAAACTTGTTTTTCAACCACTCCACAAATTTCTTGTGAACAGACTATAGTTTTGACAAGTTGGTTAGGACATCTACTTTGTGCATGACACAACTCATCTTTCCAACAATTGTTTATAGACAGATTATTTTACTTGTAATTCACTGTATCTCAATTCCAGTGGGTCAGAAGTTTACATACACTAAGTTGACTGTGCATTTAAACAGCTTGGAAAATTCCAGAAAATTATGTCATGGCTTTAGAAGCTTCTGATAGGCTAATTGTCATAATTTGAGTCAATTGGAGTTGTACCTGTGGATGTATTTCAAGACCTACCTTCAAACTCAGTGCATCTTTGCTTGACATCATGGGAAAATCAAAGGAAATCAGCCAAGACCTCAGAAAAAAAATTGTAGACCTCCACAAGTCTGGTTCATCCTTGGGAGTAATTTCTAAATGCCCGAAGGTACCACATTCATCTGTACAAACAAAAGTATGCGAGTATAAATACCATGGGACCAAGCAGCTGTCATACCGCTCAGGAAGAAGACGCGTTCTGTCTCCTAGAAATGAACATACTTTGGTGCGAAAAGTGCAAATCAATCCCAGAACAACAGCAAAGGACCTTGTGAAGATGCTGGAGGAAACAGGTACAAAAGTAACTGTATCCACATAAAAAGGCCGAAGAACACCATCCCACAAGCCGAAGAACACCATCCCAACCGTGAAGCACGGGGGTGGCGGCATCATGTTGTGGGGGTGCTTTGCTGCAGGAGGGACTGGTGCACTTCACAAATAGATGTCATCATGAAGCAGGAAAGGTATGTGTATATATTGAAGCAACATCTCAAGACATCAGTCAGGAAGTTAAAGCTTGGTCGCAAATGGGTCTTCCAAATGGACAATATACTTCCAAAGTTGTGGAAAATGGCTTAAGCACAACAAAGTCAAGGTATTGGAGTGGCCATCACAAAGCCCTGACCTCATCCTAAAGAAAAAGCGTGTACGAGCAAGGAGGCCTAAAACCTGACTCAGTTACACCAGCTCTGTCAGGAGGAATGTGCCAAAATTCACCCAACTTATTGTGGGAAGCTTGTGTAATGCTACCCGAAACGTTTGACCCAAGTTAAACAATTTAAAGTCAATGCTACCAAATACTAATTGAGTATATGTAAACTTCTGACCCACTGGGAATGTGATGAAAGAAATAAAAGCTGAAATAAATCATTCTCTCAACTATTATTCTGACATTTCACATTCTTAAAATAAATTGGTGATCCTAACTGACCAAAGACAGGGAATTTTTACTAGGATTAAATGTCAGGAATTGTGAAAAACTGAGTTTAAATGTATTTGGCTAAGGTGTATGTAAACTTCAGACTTCAATTATATATAAGTGTTATTATTTTTATACTGAACTAAAATATGAACGCAACATGTAAAGTGTTGGTTCCATGATTCATGAGCTGAAATAAAAGATCCAAGAAATGTTACATACGCACAGAAAGCTTATTTCTCAAAGATGTTGGGCACAAATATATTTACATCCCTGTTAGCTGTGCCCTTGCCCAGTCATGTGAAATCCATAGATTAGGGCCTACTTAATTTATTTAAATTGACTGATTTCCTTAAATGAACTGTGAATCAGTAAAATCGATGAAATCGTTGCATCTTGCGTTTCTGGTTCTGAACTTCTTACACAAGTGGGACCGGTGTGACTTTGTGACAATGACCACACTAGCAGCTGTTCAAAGATTTGATCGCTCTAACACAGTTACACCTCCGACAACTCCAAAAACAACAGACGCTATGCGGCTGTTGGATATCGCCAGTTAATGCTTGATCTGATTGAATCTATGCCCTAGTATGTGTGTGTACAGTATGTCTGTGTGTGTGTGTGTCTGTGTATTGGCTGGTGATTGATTTCGATAGGCTCCCAACAATCTGATTTACCTTCCCTTATGTGAGTTATGGATCTGCCGGCAAGGCGATATGCACAATAACTTTCCCTATTCCGCCTACAGATGCTGTAGGTGCGTCACGACTCATCCTCGTAAAATCTGAACACCATGTCTGCTACCACATGATTAGTCAGCCAGATAATTCCCCTCAGTAGAAAGACGTAGCCCTTTCCTGCAGTCAAATGACCTAGTGACCTCATGGGGGGGGGGGGGTTTATTCATATTTTTCATCATTTCATCATTAATAAACATTATTTTAAAAACTCGCCAAAAATCTGGTGTTTCTACAGTATGTCAAATGGATTTTGTTATATTTAAGTCTTCTGTGATGTATATAAAGTGTAATATTGGGATGCAAATACAAAACTCTATATCTGACATGGTCCAAATGACTTCTACAAGACCATAACCATGTGTGTGAGGTGTAAACTTTTGTTTCAAAGTTTAAGACTGCAAAGAAACACTCTGTGTGGCCCTGATTTAACCCACTGCAGTAAAAGGTCAACGACAATTTATTGCACCCTGTATTAATAACCCTTTCAGTATCCCCTCAGTCTTCCCAGCCCAGAATATTTCTCATAGTTGGAACTTGTAATTGTAATTGATACAATACAGGCGGTGCCACCTCAGTTTCTGCTCTTTGAAGCCCACATTCCTTCTGCTGTTGTTGATCAGGAGATTGTTGTGCAACATTGGGTTGATGAGGTATGTTGTGTTCTCAGGTAGTGGTGGTGTGGCTGTATGCGTGTGTCCCAACCAAAGGTGCTCTCCTGCACTGGTTGATCCTGTGTCTACTCCCATGAATCCAGGCAACGTGATTCATTGAGAGGAGCGTTGAGTCAATAAACACATCCAAGTATGTACCCTCCTCACACACTTATACGCACACACCCACACTCAGGCATGCATGGAACACGGGCACGCCCACTCACACACACATATTGCATACACACATGCACACCTGACACAAACACATACACACATGCAGACACATGTGCACACACAAACACACTCGATACTGCAGGATATTCCCACTGTTGACACAGCCGGCTCTGACATTTGTCCTGCAAGAGAGAGAACATTGTATTAGCATTATAGTGTGTGCATATGGGAAATGTTTTACATGCATTTGCGTCAAAGGTTTCCTTGATGCAGTCAAGAGCGTGCCATCCTGTATGACAAGCTGAGACCTTGGTTACACACTTAATATTCCCATGACGGTATTGCACGTCATCATCAATATCAATAGGTGTCTTTCTTTACTAATAATAACCATACAGGGCAGCATGACAAAGTTTAGATGTGGAAAATTACATTTAATTTTTCATTGTTTGTCATGGCATGACTTTGTTTGGTTTGAAATGATAAATTGCAGACAATGGCATTTGGACTTTGATTGAAGATTAGACAATGAAAATAATACCATTTGTTGACCTGCATGTGTATTTTTGTCAGGGGTGCAAAGTGCTGCCTTCCAAAGTGGGGGAAGTGAAGCATGATGGCTGTTTCAGACACAGGAAGTGGCTTTGTCTCATGCTCGGCTGAGTTAGATATAAGCAGGAAATGTGCCTCTTTCTCTCCCATGTCTCATTCCGTCTCTCTCTCTGTCTATCACTCTCTCTTTCTTTCTCTTTCTGACGCTTTCTTACTCACTCTCTTTATTCTTTCTGTTTTACCCTCTCTCACTTAATCAGCTTGGAACACTCAATTATTTCTCTCTTTCTCCTAGCTCTCTTTCTCTTTCCATCCATCTCTTGGTCTGTCCAAATAATAGTTATCCAGGTGGAGAGTGAGTGAAATGTGTGTGCGAGTGTGCGTGCGTGCATCTGGCGCTCATGCCCATCAAGTGTGTACATGTGTGTTAGAGTGTCAGTGAACACAAAGCACTGTCCTGGTTTGGACCCTCACCCTGACTGGCCTGGGTCTGGCTCTGTCCGGCCCTGGTCACCCCACAGCTATCACTAGTGAACCCATCCTCCAGTGTCTGTCCATCACACACACACACACACACACACACACACACACACACACACACACACACACACACACACACACACACACACACACACACACACACACACACACACACACACACACACACACACACACACACACACACACACACACACATCCATTGAAAAGTAGTTAGCTGTGGGACCAATGCATTGAAGTAGTGTTCAAGTAGTAGGAATAGGAGTTACTGCCATGATAGCTGTAAGGTCGCTTTAACGAAGGTAGTATTACAGTAATAGGACAATGCATGACAAAAAAAAACTCCTTCATAAGACAAGCAAAGTATTATACAGAAGCTTGGGTGGTTGTTGTTGTTATAGCGGTATTAGCTAACAGTAGTAATAGTAGAAGTAGTAGTAGTGGATGTAATTGTGGTTGTCGTAATATTTATATTATTTTAACAGTGGTATCAGTAGTCGGACCGGTAGTATTAGAATGAAGTGTTGGCACAGTGGTTGCTTTTGGCGCGTCTAGTCATTCTATTGCGTGTGTAGAACGGCCTAACCAAAGCACGCACACCTTGGCATTAGGACAGAGCACAAAGCATACCTCCTCATGTGTTTGACTTGTAGCTCACGCCAGCCTTTGGCTAACAGCCTCTAGTAGCATGTCCTCTGGTTGCCTCCCAGTTGTCAATGTGCTAAAGTTCACCGAATAATTGTTTAGAATCCATTGAAGAATAGAAAAGGGAGTTTCTATTAGTGCTAGTTGTGTAGGGAGAGATATTAGCCACCCATGCCCATCATGCTCCCTGCTACCACCCTAACTGGTTATTCATTAAAAGGACTCTTTTACTATTCAAACGAGAGATTCCTTTTGAGACGCTGAGACCCAGCAGAAGATAGATTGTCTTTGATAGTTCAAACCCTAACATCATGGTATAAGTTTCTTTTAGCAGGTAGGTCATTTTCATAAGTCAATGATCCATAACATAATACTTATGGGTTTATTACAAAGCCAATAACCCAGACCCAACGCTCTATAAAATTTGTATCGCAGAAGTTCAGCGTTACAGTGTGATTGATATTTAATTGGCAATGTTTCCATGTTAGCGGAGACTGCATTCATGTGTCAATTGGAAATGACCTTTACATTTCTACTGTGCAATCTGTGTAACACTTCAGCGATACAGATTGGATAGAGCCCCTACTCTCTTAGACGGAGTAAGTTATGTGTTTACTAGTAGGGCACCTGCACTGTGGTTTTGTTTGTGAATGTATGCATAAGGATATGTGTGTGACACAGTGAAGGACATCACTTATAAATCATCATGCAACATGTGTAGTCATCATTCTAGACAATGTGTTTGTTGCCTTGTGTTGCTCTGTAACTTAATTGATCGCTCTTTTGTTGCTGAGAATTTTCCTGCACAGCAGGAGATGCAGACTTGAATGTTGTCAATATTTTAAAACACTTTAAAATCCACTTTAAAATTTCAGACTTGAAATTTTGCCTGAACAACAAATGATCAACCCCTTTAAAAAATGACCATTAATTATAATCCACATAATAATTCAAAATTGCTGTTATTGCAGGATTATTTTTGTGCTGTAGCAAACTAGCTCAAATTAAGATCCTACATCTGTATTTAATTCTGAGAGTGTTTTTGATTGTGCATACATGCAGGAATGGACAATAATTACAAAATACAATTACAAAATACCATAAAATATCAATGTATAAAAAAATACATAATACTTCATTTACATGTACAGTTGAAGTCGGAAGTTTACATACACCTTAGCCAAATACATTCTAACTCAGTTTTTCACAATTCCTGAGATTTAATCCTAGTAAAAAGTCCCTGTCTTAGGTCAGTTAGGATCACCACTTTATTTTAAGAATGTGAAATGTCAGAATAATAGTAGAAAGAATTATTTATTTCAGCTTTTATTTCTTTCATCACATTCCCAGTGGGTCAGAAGTTGACATACACTCAATTAGTATTTGGTAGCATTGACTTTAAATTGTTGAACTTGGGTCAAACGTTTCGGGTAGCCATCCACAAGCTTCTCACAATAAGTTGGGTGAATTTTGGCCCATTCCTCCTGACAGAGCTGGTGTAACTGAGTCAGGTTATAGGCCTCCTTGCTCGCACACGCTTTTTCAGTTCTGCCCACAAATATTCTATAGGATTGAGGTCAGGGCTTTGTGATGGCCACTCCAATACCTTGACTTTGTTGTCCTTAAGCCATTTTGCCACAACTTTGGAAGTATGCTTGGAGTCATTGTCCATTTGGAAGACCCATATGCGACGAAGCTTTAACTTCCTGACGGATGTCTTGAGATGTTGCTTCAATATATCCACATAATTTTCTTTCCTCATGATGCCATCTATTTTGTGAAGTGCACCAGTCCCTCCTGCAGCAAAGCACGCCCACAACATGATGCTGCCACCCCCGTGCTTCACGGTTGGGATGGTGATCTTCGGCTTGCAAGCTTCCCCCTTTCTCCTCCAAACATAACGATGGTCATTATGGCCAAACAGTTCCATTTTGTTTCTTCAGACCAGAGGACATTTCTCCAAAAAGTACGATCTTTGTCCCCATTTGCAGTTGCAAACCATAGTCTGGCTTTTTTTATGGCGGTTTTGGAGCAGTGGCTCCTTCCTTGCTGAGCGGCCTTTCCAGGTTATGTCGATATAGGACTCGTTTTACTGTGGATACAGATACTTTTGTACCTGTTTCCTCCAGCATCGTCAGAAGGTCCTTTGCTGTTGTTCTGGGATTGATTTGCAGTTTTCGCACCAAAGTATGTTAATCTCTAGGAGACAGAACACGTCTCCTTCCTGAGCGGTATGACGGCTGCATGGTCCCATGGTGTTTATACTTGCGTACTATTGTTTGTACAGATGAAGGTGGTACCTTCAGGCGTTTGAAAATTGCTCCCAAGGATGAACCAGACTTGTGGAGGTCTACAATTTTTTTTCTGAAGTCTTGGCTGATTTCTTTTGATTGATTTTCTCATGATGTCAAGCAAAGAGGCACTGAGTTTGAAGGTAGGCCTTGAAATATATCCACAGGTATACCTCTAATTGACTCAAATGATGTCAATTAGCCTATCAGAAGCTTCTAAAGCCATGACATAATTTTCGGGAATTTTCCAAACTGTTTAAAGGCACCGTCAACTTAGTGTATGTAAACTTCTGACCCACTGGAATTGTGATACAGTGAATTATAAGTGAAATAATCTGTCTGTAAACAATTGTTGGAAAAATGACTTGTGTCATGCACAAAGTAGATGTCCTAACCGACTTGCCAAAACTATAGTTTGTTAACAAGAAATTTGTGGAGTGGTTGAAAAACGAGTTTTAATGACTCCAACCTAAGTGTATGTAAACTTTTGACTTCAACTGTATTTTGTATTTTACGAACAGCAACAACATTCTCAGTAACGGTTACAGAAATGTTTTACTTGCTATGGCTGTGAAATGTCGTTGTTTATCTACCTTAGTTGAGTGCACTGACTGTCAGTCACTCTGGATACGAGTGCCTGCTACCCCTGACCAAAATGTTCATGTGAAAATTAGCATACCGAAATAAACTGAAAAGCACACTTGGTATTATTATTATTGGCCTTGTTTCGGGGCGGGGCTCATTAGAATAATACTCAGCATGCTTTGCAATTGTTCATTTTTACATATACAATTACATTTAGTTCATTTAGCAGACGCTCATCAGACCATAGTGCCATCGGACTTCTGATACCAAGGCAGGGTGAAAGGGGGACACAAAACGGTGAGCCGTTATAAAAAAAAATAATACAAATTACAGCTCTCGAAAGTGTGTTTTCACAAAATACATTGAAGTGTAGTTCAGCCCAGTTTAATACAAATTACAAAATACTCAGAAGTAATTGAAATTCCTATTTCCAATAGAAAATACTGCCTATCTCAGCATGTGCAGTCACATAAGGGCGTGCACACACACACACACACACACACACACACACACATAAACACACACACACACACACACACACACACACATACACACAAATGGACACACACACACACACACACACACAAATGGACACACACACACTCTGAGCTTTAAACTACAACATGTTCTATATTTCTATGTGGTCCTTTCCTAGCTTTCCCCAGCGAAGGCAAAACAAAAGAAGAGGAAGAAAGATGAGTTTGCTGGCACGTATCCAATTCCAGTAAGTTGTCAGCAATGTGTGCTGTTGTGCAGAGTACAGACTATGAAGAGTTTATCTGTGTCTGCATCTAAGTCGGTGTGTGTCTTCATATGTCAGTGGTGTGTCTGTGCACATATTGTATGTGTGTGACCAGCGGTTCTGGCAGAGTATTTAAAGCCAGGTTGGTGTGTGTGTGTGTGTGTTTGACTAGTTTCTTAGCCTAAGGGGACCTTAATTCCCCCTCCTACTCCGGAGAGCAGTTCAATGAAGACTGAGACAGTTCAACCTCTGAGTGGGGACAAAGGAAGCACAGCGAGGACAGAGGAAGCAAAGTGGGGACAGACAGGGACATATGTCGGTGTTAGCTGTAATACTAGGCACAGTAAACTATTGTCCCACACTAGCATTACTTGAATTAGCCTTACTTGAATTAGCATTACTTGAATTAGCATTACTTGAATTAGCATTACTTGAATTAGCATTACTTGTGCCATGAATTACTCAACGCAATTCAACATTTCATCGTCTATTCAGAAAGATGGTCATGTGCCCTGAGAAGGGGAAGTCGTTGTCGCTCAAGCGTGGATGAAAGTTTATTCATGAGACCTGAGTTCAGTCAGACACTCTTCACTCATGCCTTGTTGTGTGTTCTGTTTTTTTAGGAATTATATTAGTTGACATTTCTGGAAGTCTTACAGGCTGTGGCTGAGTAAGTGCCATATATTTGTCTGGAACTTGGAGCGTACCATCCCACATGCAGCTACAATTACGGGTGATTTATTTGTTACAGTAACGAAGCCAAAACAGTTGTTTTAAGTCCACCGTTTTCACTTCTTGTGGTTGAATCTACCACTAAATAGCTTGCTCTTGAAAGCCTCTCCTCTCTTTTTACTCCCCGGGCCCATAAATGATAAATGCTGTTGTCCTGAAATGGGTACGATGTGTATCTTCTGTCTGAGTCAGTCAACCTCTTGGGGATGTGAGTCATTTTTAGGGACCTCTCATCCTAGATCTTGTGTACGACCCACGCCATTCAATCAACATCCAAACCTTTGTGTATCATCATTGCAGCTGAACTGTCTAAGATGGCTGGGGATGGTAGCTATGAGTCGGACTCCATTAGAGGTGCGCGGCTGGAGCGACGCGAGAAAAGAAGTTCAAAGGCGTCCATAACAAGTTGATAAGGAACAGGGGGAAAGATGTTTGTGCTTATAGCCGTGATGCCTCGGGAAAGTCTGGGTTGAGGTTAAAGACTGTGGGCTTGGATTCACTTTATAAACGCACACATGCAGGCAGGCAGGAACACAAACCCAGGCAGACACACACACGCGCGCACTCGCACACACACACCGCTACTTGAAGGAGGATGAAAACATGACATTTTAGGTCATCCCGTCTCCTTTTCCACTTAGTGCTATTGTGGACATGAGTGCTATTTTTACACAGTTTGAGTGGATTATTGAGGATCATTTATTTTTGCCCATGACGATTACATCGCATAGCTAACATGAATCATTAGTCCACAAGGTATTGCGTTGCATAATATCTACTGCCAAGAGAGAAACAAAATGTGTTTTTTGTTGAAAACGTAATGATTCTTTTCACTACGCGTGATTCAGCCATTGCCTGTGGGATTGACTCATTCTCTTGAAGTTTTATGTCATCAAACACTTGGCCGCTTTATGAGACTAGAGAAACTGCCAGATCTCATTTTTATAGTATTTTATCTGCAGGGCTTTTATAGGTGCTAGCTTCATGATAGTCATCTGATATGGCACAGGCTAGACAGTATTCAGACCCTGCGGTCTACTGCTTGATATACCTCTGTTCTGTACCTTTGAACAGTAGCAGAAGCTGCAGCGAAAAATAAGAATCTGTGCTGTATGGCTTGGGTATAAACTGTGTTGCTAAAGAGATGGGGTATACAAGATGCTCTATGAACAACGTGTTAATAAGGCACTTGTTCAATTTGCCCACATTGCACAATTCTTGCCTAGTTTATAAAGATAAAGCTACACATTAAATCATTCCTTTATTGGTTATAAGAATGTAATCAGTCGCCAGAATGTCTGAAATTAGTTTTGAGTCCTTTTCCCATGTACAAAATATGGCATGGCCTGGGAAGAAATATCTCAGTGTCTCTCAGTGTCAGAATCTTAGGAACATGCAGTTCATTTGGCAATGATTGAGTCATACTGTCTAGTCTATAAAAGTCTGTCTGTCTGTGTAGTCTTGAGACAGTGAGTGAGGGAGGGAGGAAAGACGTTCCAGCCACCTGTATGATTAAAGCAAAGATAGTCTGGTCTGAATGCTCTAAATCTGAATCTCTCTCTCTCTCTCTCTGCCTACTTATCTCTATACCTCTCCTCTCTCTGCCTACCTCTCTCACTCTCTCTCTCTACCTCTCTCTCTCTCTTCTCCTCTTTAGACTGTCTGGGAAGACTTTCCCCCGACCTCTCTTGGCACATCTATTTGGGTTTTCCCTCTGTGACTCAGAACTACTCCAGCCTCCCTCCTTTTCCAACCTTTCTTTTCCTCTCCAAGCAGACTGAGACTGGGGCGTGCCACCGTGGAATGGGCCTGGAAGTGGGAGGGAGCGAGAGAAATGAGACAGGGAGAGACGGGAAGACTAAGCACAAATTTGAACCTGGAACAAACAGAGGGATACAGACAGATGGGGAGGGGCCCTGGCCTTAGTTATCTTTGTTTTCTGTAATATTTTGGTTAGGTCAGGGTGTGACAGGGGGGATGTTTGTGTACAGTTGTCTCGTCTGGGGTGGTTGTATGGTATAGGGGGTTTTGGGAGAGTGCATGGGTTTGTGTTGAGTGTAGGTGTCTAGGTAAGTCTATGGTTGCCTGAATGGTTCTCAATCAGAGACAGCTGTCATTCATTGTCTCTGATTGGGAGCCATATTTAAGGCAGCCATAGACAGTAGGCTTTTGTGGGTAATTGTCTATGTGTAGTGTTTAGTGTCAGCACTATTTGTTTGAATAGCTTCACGGTCGTCTGTTTTTTGTTCGTCTTCTAAATAAAAAGAAGATGTCTTTCTATCACGCTGCGCCTTGGTCCACTCTGCCTCATTACGACGAACGTGACAGAAGGAGAGGGGGGAGGGGATGAGACGAGGGGTCAGGGACGAACATGTTTAACGTACCATATATTATTCCGCATGTAAAGTCATGCAAAAACTTGCAAATAGCTAGATTGGTGACATTATTGCATACCTGAACGCTTTTTGATCAGCTGAAAGGGTTTGACCCATACATTGATTATTTGCATTGGGGGACCTGGCTGCAGACAAACATTCTGCAACCTGACCTTACAGTCAGCCGCCATGCTTTTTATTCAGGAACAACGCACTCTCCCTTCTAAAAAAAACTTTCCTTCCTATTCGACCACTTCAAGAAAATTCCATAGGTCTATTTGGAAGTAACTATCCCCCACAGAGAATTGTAATCTGTTAGCTTTTCATTTATTTTGCTGCAGCCATCAACCGAACATTAATAATTTTTAACGAAACAGATCACGTCATTATGTTTGGAACCAGTAAGTCATCAAACAAACAGGCCATAAATGGACTTTGCTTTCATCTAAGTACCCTAGCAACATCACATGCAGCTGCTGCAAAGACCATGAAACGTTTTCTGGGTGTTGTCCGCAGTCCCACATACCTCTCATTACCACTGACATTGGAATGTGCAGTATGCAGGCACGAATGTGATAACACCAACAGTTTTGTAATTCCTCATCAATGTTTTCCAGTCTGCATTCCGTGGAAGTATAAGCCTCCAATTCTAACCGACACATTTCTGACATTATGACTGTGGAATCCTGCTTAAGATCTGTTCTCTTCTCACTAAGCCTGTGTCTTGGTTGCGGCCATCCAGCAGAATGTATTGGTCTTGTTGTTTGAGACACGGGGAGGGAGGGAGTTCGTCATCTCTCCCACTCTCATAGGTACGCCTAGCCTGCTTACACACGCTCCTATTCAACTTTACTGAGGCATGGGGGATTAGCGGAACATAGCAGGTAACTGACGTGGTTTCTATCTTGTCTGCACAACAAAGTTTTCTCTCTGTTAGTCTGGGAAGGGCCTTGTTTGCCAATGAGGTGCACCAACAATACTGCACCAATGGATTTGAAAATGATATGACAGAGTGTATCTACTATGCATGTCGCACGTTTGTCATGGTAGCATCAAATTGTTCCAACAATATGTTTTAAAATGCATAGATACTTCTGATGATCAATTGTTATCCTAATTTAAAGCATGTTCAAATTGTGTGGAATTGGGGTCATTTTGAAGATAGATACAGCTCTCATAGTAAATCCACTGTATTTCCCTGAGAATCTGAATTAGGCCATGAAGAGGCTTCCTATGCGCTCTCTTCTGAAATCTTTCAGGACACTCACGCTGTGCTTAACAGGAATTCTCCTGGGCATGATGACAATTTGGTTTTTGAATTTCACCCCCAATAACGACTTGTTTCTTTCACAATGTTTATTCAAGTATGTCATCGGCTTGAGGCAAATTGAAATGACCATAAAACTGAAGGGAAGGAGAGGCAAATAAGCTTTACTTTGTGAGGAAACCAGGGCAGACAAGCAAGTGGTTTTTGAAGTAGGTCGCCTGCAAGCTAACATTGCCTAGCAACTGGAGTGGTCTGGGTTGGAGGGTGGAGGTTTGGGGGGGACTCTGGACAGGGACATTTGTTTAATCAAAACTGTCCCCTCTCTCCCCATCCCCCAACTACCACTCCACCAGCTGTGTCAGCGTGGTGTGCATCTGAGCGAGTCAGCAAGCAGGCAGCCTAGACTGTGAACCGAGCAGCAGGGACCCCTACATACACGCAAACAACACACACAGAGCCAGAGGCAGCGTCTCTGTGTGAGAGTTACTGGGTCACTCCCAGCGCTGTGAAAGCTGGCCGAATCAGGTCAAATCTGCAGAAAGAGGGGAAATGAGGCCCACTGATCTGGAATCTCTCTCTCTCTCTCTGTCTTCCTTAGGGTCCCAGGGCTGGCTGACCTGACCTGCTGACCTGTTCCACTGTCAGTAGGAGGGGTGTGAATGGGGAGGGGGGCTCTGAAGTTCACACCCTTTGGCCACCCCTTAAAACCAATACTTTATTAGATTATAGCCATTGTTACGGTGGGCATTTTCCATCAATTTTTCTTTTGTTCAACTTTTGCACTAAATATAAAAGTTAAAATAATCATAATTTTTTATATGTTTGAATAAAGTACTTTTGCAACAAATCGCTGCGCTTACTTAGATGTTTTACTTTGCACATGCAGGAATACGCAATGTATGCACAGACTGCCACCAGTGTTCAATCCCCCAAACATAGATGAAAAATGTTGACATAATTGAAATATTCCCGAAAATAAGACACAAGGGGCTATAGTACAGTTACATAGTAATGAGACACAGCAATGAGACACAGTAATGATACACAGCAATGAGACACAGTAATGAGACACAGCAATGAGACACAGTAATGAGAAACAGCAATGAGACACAGTAATGAGACACAGCAATGAGACACAGTAATAAGACAAAGCAATGAGACACAGTAATGAGACACAGCAATGAGACACAGTAATGATACACAGCAATGATACACAGTAATGAGACACAGCAGTGAGACACAGCAGTGAGACACAGTAACGATACACAGCAATAAAACACAGTAATGAGACACAGCAATGAGACACAGTATTGAGACACAGTAATGAGACACAGTAATGAGACACAACAGTGAGACACAGCAATGAGACACATTAATGAGACACAGTAATGAGGAACAGCAATGAGACACAGCAATGAGACACAGTATTGAGACACAGCAGTGAGACACAGCAATGAGACACATTAATGAGACACAGTAATGAGGCACATCAATGAGACACAACAATGAGACACAGTATTGAGACACAGTAATGGGACACAGCAATGAGACACAGTAATGAGACACAGCAATGAGACACAACAATGAGACACAGCAATGAGACACAGCAATGAGACACAGCAATGAGACACAGCAATGAGACACAGTAATGAGACACAACAATGAGACACAGTAATGAGACACAACAATGAGACACAACAATGAGACACAGCAATGATACACAGTAATGAGACACAACAATGAGACACAGTAATGAGACACAACAATGAGACACAGTAATGAGACACAGCAATGAGACACAGTAATGAGACACAACAATGAGACATAGCAATGAGACACAGTAACGAGACACAACAATGAGACATAGCAATGAGACACAGTAACGAGACACAACAATGAGACACAGTAATGAGACACAGCAATGAGACACAGTAATGAGACACAACAATGAGACATAGCAATGAGACACAGTAATGAGACACAGTAATGAGACACAGCAATGAGACACAGTATTGATACACAGCAATGAGACACAGTAATGAGAAACAGCAGTGAGACACAGCAATGAGACACATTAATGAGACACATTACTGAGACACAGCAATGAGACACAGTATTGATACACAGCAATAAAACACAGTAATGAGACACAGCAATGAGACACAGCAATGAGACACAGCAATGAGACACAGTAATGAGACACAGCAGTGAGACACAGCAATGAGACACATTAATGAGACACAGTAATGAGACACAGCAATGAGACACAGCAATGAGACACAGTATTGAGACACAGCAATGAGACACAGTAAGAAGACACAGCAGTGAGACACAGCAATGAGACACATTAATGAGACACAGTAATGAGGCACAGCAATGAGACACAGCAATGAGACACAGTATTGAGACACAGTAATGAGACACAGCAATGAGACACAGTAATGAGACACAGCAATGAGACACGGTAATGAGACACAGCAATGAGACACAGCAATGAGACACATTAATGAGACACAACAATGAGACACAGTAATGAGACACAACAATGAGACACAGCAATGAGACACAGCAATGAGACACAGTAATGAGACACAACAATGAGACATAGCAATGAGACACAGTAATGAGACACAGCAACGAGACACAGTAATGAGACACAACAATGAGACACAGTAATGAGACACAGCAATGAGACACAGTAATGAGACACAACAATGAGACATAGCAATGAGACACAGCAATGAGACACAACAATGAGACATAGCAATGAGACATAGCAATGAGACACAGTAACGAGACACAACAATGAGACACAGTAATGAGACACAGCAATGAGACACAGTAATGAGACACAACAATGAGACATAGCAATGAGACACAGTAATGAGACACAGTAATGAGACACAGCAATGAGACACAGCAATGAGACACAGTAATGAGACACAGCAATGAGACACAGTAATGAGACACAGCAATGAGACACAGTAATGAGACACAGCAATGAGACACAGTAATGAGACACAACAGTGAGACACAGCAATGAGACACATTAATGAGACACAGTAATGAGGAACAGCAATGAGACACAAGAATGAGACACAGTATTGAGACACCGCAGTGAGACACAGCAATGAGACACATTACTTGAGACACAGTAATGAGGCACATCAATGAGACACAACAATGAGACACAGTATTGAGACACACTAATGAGACACAGTAATGAGACACAGCAATGAGACACAGCAATGAGACACAGCAATGAGACACAGTAATGAGACACAGCAATGAGACACAGTAATGAGACACAGCAATGAGACACAGTAATGAGACACAGCAATGAGACACAGTAATGAGACACAACAGTGAGACACAGCAATGAGACACATTAATGAGACACAGTAATGAGGAACAGCAATGAGACACAGCAATGAGACATAGCAATGAGACACAGCAATGAGACACAGTAATGAGGAACAGCAATAAGACACAGTATTGAGACACAGCAGTGAGACACAGCAATGAGACACATTAATGAGACACAGTAATGAGGCACATCAATGAGACACAACAATGAGACACAGTATTGAGACACAGTAATGAGACACAGTAATGAGACACAGCAATGAGACACAGCAATGAGACACAGTAATGAGACACAGCAATGAGACACAGTAATGAGAAACAGCAATGAGACACAGTAATGAGACACAGCAGTGCCTCTGCTGTTGTATGAATCTCTACAGTGCCTCTGCTGTTGTATGAATCTCTACAGTGCAGTGCCTCTGCTGTTGTATGAATCTCTACAGTGCAGTGCCCAGTGTTGGGGAGTAGTGAACTACATGTAGTTCAACCAGTCATTTAGCAACATTTTGCAGTAACTTGGTGGTAGTTGAACTAAATACAAATCTTTGTAGTGTTTTCTGTAGTTATTTACTTTTTTGCCATGTAGCGGTGTAGTTAACTACTTTTAAAGTAACTTTAGTTAAGTAAACTATATTTTTCATAAGGGTACCTTTTGTGTAGCTTAACTTCTTTCACTGTGAAGTAATTGGTAGCTTGGTAAACTATATTTTCAGAGTAGCTTCCCCAACACTCGGGGCGCCACATGTATGCTGCCATTATGCCGTGCTTATTAACCCGTTAGGGTGACAGTATCGGTAAACGACAACTGTCTGTTCAGCAAGGTGAGGGTGGGATCTGTGGAACATGACCTCGCATAAACCCCTCTCATCCCTCCTAAACCTAGGTCACAGTGTGATTAGTTAGGCAAGAGGATCCTCCTGGTTGAGCCCAAAGCTTTAACAAATCAAATCAAATTGCATTTGTCACGTGCTTCATAAACAACAGGTGTAGACTTACATTGAAATGCTTACTTACGGGTCCTTTTCCAACAATGCAGCATTGTAGATAAAGATAAATATATTTGAAATAGTAACACAGGGAATAAATACACAGTGAATAACGAATAACAATAACGAATAATATCATGGCTATATACAAGGAGTACAAGTACTGAGTTGCTGTGCAGGGGTACAACGTAATTGAGGTAGCTATGTACATATAGGTAGGACTAAAGTGACTAGGCAACAGGATAGACAATAGACAGTAGCAGCAGCATATGTGGTGTGTGTGTGTGTGTGTGTGTGTGTGTGTGTGTGTGTGTGTGTGTGTGTGTGTGTGTGTGTGCGTGTGCGTGTGCGTGTGCGTGTGCGTGTGCGTGTGCGTGTGTGTGTGTGTGTGTGGCGTGGGGTAGAGCCCGGTGTGTGTGCACAGAGTCAGTGCAAGAGAGTTGGAGCAAAAAGGGGTCAATGCAGGTAGTCCGGGTAGTCATTTGATTAGCTATTTAGCAGTCTTATGGCTTGTGGGATAGAATTTTAGAGGTTGAATATTTTAGATGATCTGAGAAGAAAGTGCAACCCTTTCACCAGACTCGGATAGATCCGCATGGTAACACTGGGGAAAAGGACATCTCTGTCAATGTATGATAATGACTCACTAGGGGGGGAAACGAGAGGCGAGGGATATTACTAATAGAGAAAGTATTCACACCCCTTGACTTTTTCCACATTTTGTTGTGTTATAGCCTGAATTTAAAATGGATTCAAATGAAAATTATTTTGTCACTGGCCTACACACAATACCCCATAATGTCAAAGTTGAATTATGTTTTCGAAATGTTTACAAATGAAAAGCTGAAATGTCTTGAGTACATAAGTATTCAACCCCTTTGTTATGGCAAGCCTAAATAAGATCAGAAGTAAAAATGTATTTACCAAGTCACATAAGTTGCAATAAGGACTCTGTGTGCAATAATAGTGTTTAACATGATTTTTTAATGACTACCTTATCTCTGTACCCCACACATACAATTATCTGTAAGGTCCCTCAGACGAGCAGTGAATTTCAAACACAGATTCAACCAAGACCGGGGGGGTTTCCAATGCCTCGCAAAGAAGGGCACCTATTGGTAGCTGGGTAAAAAAAAAAAAAAGCAGACATTGAATATCCCTTTGAGCATGGTGAAATTATTAATTACACTTTGGATGATGTATCAATACACCCAGTCACTACAAAGATACAGGTGTCCTTCTAACTCAGTTGCCGGAGAGGAAGAAAACGCTCAGGGATTCCACCATGAGGCCAATGGTGACTTTAAAACAGTTAAAGAGTTTAATGGCTGTGATAGGAGAAAATTGAGGCTGGATATAAAAACATTGTAGTTACTCCACACTACTAACCTAATTGACAGAGTAAAATGAAGAAGCCTGTATAGAATAAAAAATATTCCAAAACATGCATTCTGTTTACAACAAGGCACTAAAGTAATACTGCAAAAAATGTGGCAAAGCAATTCACTTTTTGTCCTGAATACAAAATGTTATGTTTGGGGCAAATCCAATACAACATAATACTGAGTACCAATCTCCATGTTTTCAAGCATAGTGTGGCTGCATCATGTTATGGGTTTGTTTGTAATCGTTATGGACTGGATAGTTTTTCAGGGTAAAAATAAACTGAATGGGTCTAAGCACAAGCAAAATCCTAGAGGAAAACCTGGTTTGTCCTGAAATCACCATTCAGCAGGACAATAACCTAAAACAACAAATCTACACTGTCAATCGTTGTCCCTGATTGAGAATCATATATAGGTGGCTTGTTTTGTGTTGGGATTTTGGTGGGTGGTTGTTTTCTGTGTCAGTGTTTGTGCCACACGGGACTGTGACGGTTAGTTTGTTTTGTTATTTTGTAATTGTATATTGTTTTCATGTTATTAAATCATGGAAACTTACCACGCTGTACATTGGTCCTCCGATCCTTCTCGCCTCTCCTCGTCCGATGAGGAGGACGACTTAGACTGCCGTTACACAAATGATCAGTTACACAATACAATCAATTACAGTGTATAGGAATAAAAATAGAAAAACTCCAGGTATTAGAGTCCACTCTTATAAAACTCAGTCATTGACACTGTTCGACCTAGCAAGCTTGCAAGCTAAAGTTTGTGCGCACGTTGGAGCTCAAATTAAGGTATAACGAATTATTCAACAAAATGAATGGAAACCCAAGCAACAGTCTGTTTTGCTAAATGCAATTCGTAATCTCTTCCGATGTAAAAGTTTTAAGCTCAACAACAAATAGTGTTGTCTCTTTTCTCCTTACATCTCGGGCAGAATCATGCCTTCCAGTGCCTCAAGTCCCATGCTACAGCAAACCCAGAGTTCACACAATTTGCCCAAAAACTTAACAAGGCTTCTAATTGGCTAAACCAAACCAGGTTACTTTAGTTCACATCAACGCTATCAATGACAATATATGGAAATAATTCAGTGGATGGTACATCAAAGAACTCAACGTGATTCTTAAATTATTGACATACCGCTTCTTTGAAGTTGAAACATGAAAACAACACAATTGTTTGATGTAATACAATTCCAAAAAAGTTAAATGTAGTGTTCCTAATACTTGGTTTAACAGGGTATTACACAAGTGATGTGAGAACTAGTGTAGGCCACATTAAATCAGGTGGTGGGCCAGAAATGGGCCCCTGGCCTCATGTTTCAGACCTCTGGCTTAGGGTATATTCTTAGTTGAGTTCATAGGTTCATAGTAGTAGTAGCTAACTAACAGCATTAATTGGTCAATTCAATGCAAAAAGGGAGTGAAATGTAGTACTATCTCACTGCAACACTCAAGGACAGGAACTCACAGATGTACATGTTTGTCAGTGTTTGTTATGCACATACAGGAAAAACATACTGTTTGCACACTGTCTCGAACATTTTTCTTCCACACATATAATTATCATGTCGGATTGTTAGGTTTACTGCTGCAGGGGCGGCTAAACTCACCAATCCCCTATTTTATTTTACCTGGTACCAAAGACATTGTGCGACAATGCATTTTGTCTTCGACCCTGACATTAAATTCGTGCACAGAAGCGCTCGACATTTCAACTGCATCACTAAGACCAGAGCAAAACCATCGCCTGAAACTTTGTATTTCTTCTTGGGGTTTGACGTTTGTATAGAGATTTTGAAGGAGACTCTCTTTCCCAACAGCCTTATGACATTTGGACAAAAGCTATTTATACCAACCCAAAGGAAGCTAAGGGAGAGTCGGGGTGGGTTTGTGATGTGAGATAACCAGTGAGTAAGAGCGTTGGTTTTGTGAGCAATGCTGTGGGGCTGTGGGGCAGCTGAATGTGGGACGTTTGGCTTGTTATGTTGACCCTTGAGGGAATTGTCTCACATTTGAACTCACGGCTTTCTTGGCATTTATTTCAAAACTGTTACTCTCGGTAGTGTGCGTGTGCGTGTGTCTGCGCATGCATGCATATGTTTGTGTGTCTTTATCTTTATCTCTGTGTGTAGTCTCAGCCCATGAATGAGCAGGGGGAGTGTGGGGAGACAGTGGGGAGAGTCAGAGGGATCAGACGTCTCACTGACTGACTGACTGGCCTGGTGGGCGGGTGGGTGGGTGTCTACTCTGGGACTCTGTGTGCAGTTGTTTGGCTCATGTGCCCTGCTCAATCATCGTTATTATTACAGGGTGGAGCGCTGGCTTTCCAGACACTTTCAGACTGGGCATGTATCCCCGCCTGTGGTGGGGATGAGTCAGAGTGCACTCAGATCCTGCTATGACAACATAGATTCCGTACATCTAGGATGTCTGTTTTCAACTCCGTGTCCTGTTCCCTTAGAGTTTGACTTAATTTATTCTACAAAGTACTTTAGCGCTTGCATGCACTAAACAAAACAAACGAGCAAGCAAATGCAGTAGCAATCGATAGATACAATCAACAACCGCAGACCTTGTGCAAGCAGTTGAAACATTTACTATACAAGCCTGCAGAGGTTTCACTCAACCAACGCTCATCATAGCAGCATGAGTTCAGTTCCAAGTGGAGTATCCCCCACCATCCGCTCGCCTTCGTTGGCTAGAAAATGGGAACAGCATGGAGTGGGCGTTGACTGGGGAGAAGGGGGAGGAGGTGGGTGAGACAGGGTCAGGGCGCCAGGGTGGGTGTCTATTTTTAGGGACTGGGCCAGCCTTGCGGCCAGGCGGACGAGAGGAGGGGGATACGTTGGGGTTGCTGGAGCTTTGTGATGTAAATGGTGGCACACGCTGCTGTGGAGATTAGAGGCGGGCGCAGTGGTGCCAGGGAGGAGATGGCATTGTTTGAGTTGGCATTGTTCTCTCCAAAGTGCCAAATTCGTCTTTCATGAACAGATTTGACCCCTGGCCTTGGGGGCGCTGCCATGCTTTCCTCTCACGATACCATTCAAGGGATATAGGCTACTCAGAAAGTCAATGTACACTCTGAACACATAAACAACCAAATTTATGAGCATCATTTGGACACGCACGCACACAGTGTGTCCAGAGTGTGGGTAGCGACAGTTTTGGTAGTATGATGCAGATTGTTGCTTCATCCCTGATATATTCACAAGCTGTAAGGACCGAGTCGAGTAGAAGGTACAGGGAGTCAAACATTTAATGAAGAACAGACAAGGAACAAGACAGGAACAGCGTCAGCACACGGGTAACAAAACAACATACAAACGTTAATGCGGAAACGGGGAACAGAGCTGGAGGACAGACAGATATAGGGAAGGAAATAACACAGGTGATTGAGTCCAGTTGAGTCCAAATTATTGCTGATGCTCATGACGAGGGAAGCAGGTGTGCGTAATGATGGTGGCAGGTGTGCGTAATGCTGGGGAGCCCGGTGCCCTCGAGCGCCAGGGGGGAAGAGCGGGAGCAGGCGTGACACAAGCCACCGCAAGATGTCTCAGTTTGACATGCGATTTGTAAATGAGAAAACCAGGAACATTAAGAAGGACTAGCTTTATTCATCCACTCACCAAAGTCATTTCCATGAACTCAGCGAGTTACCAACCAATTAACTAACAGATACACCCCATCTCCAGCGATAACAACAAGTCAAATCCTCTTTCCATTGTGCTACTCTTGTCTGTAGTATCATGACTGAACACTGTGGAGTTAGAAGTGTGGAGTAGTTTAGTCTCATTGTTGTTTGTATACCATGAAGGCCATGTAAAGTTGGGAAAGTGCTGATGAATAGGACCAACCCTGACCCGCTGACACCCAATAAAGCACGAGGGCGGGCGGCTGCAGCACACGTCGCCCTTGGACAAAGCAGGTGTCAGGCCAGCTGGGTAGGCCGGCCCTCATCCACCGTCAACAAACCCAACACAGAGACCTTGTCCCCCTTAGTCTCTCTTTGTTCAGGAAAACAGAGAGAGGAGGGCAAAGGAAGGGAACAGAGTGGTAGGTGTCTCCAGAGGAAGGGCCATTGACAGTCTGGTGACTTAACAATCAGAATAGGGGGCCTTTGACTGTGACAAAGAGCGAGGGGGTTGTTTGGAAACCCGTAACCAACAGGTTAGTGCGGCACTATGTCATTATATCAGGAATGAGGAAAAAAACTATTGTTGAGGGTTTGACATGTCACTCCAGACAGTGTCTGAAGCCTGTTGTAGCCCAGGTAACTATACCAACGGCTGATGTTTATACTCCTGAAGGGGTACAGTGTTACATCTGGCATCTACAGTCAATGGAGGCCGTCAAAGTCGCATGACACAGTAGCACTAGTTGTCCAGTTTCACAGCATTTATGATGGTTGGGTCTTAAAGAATAGGTCAAATACTTCAGGAGACACCTTGAGTTCCTCTGTAGACACCTGGCCTAGTGAGATGTCTTTGTTAGAGGACAAAGACTAATGAATAAGGATGCTACCAGTACTAGTACTATTGAACAAGTTGAACAAGTTGGAGTAACACTGGGTAGTCGGTTATCATGGTCAAGTCATATTGACAAAGTTGTTGTGAAGAGGTTGAGAGGTATGTCTGTTAGAAAAAGATGTTGTGCGTTTTTGACACAAAGATCAACTGTACTAGTTGTTCAGGCTCTGGTCTCATCTTGATTACTGTCCGGGAATGTGGTCAGGTGCAGCAAAGAAAGACCTGGCAAAGTTCCAGCTGGCTCAAAACAAAGCAGCACACCTTGCCATTACTGCAAAATCCAATCAAATTTGATTTGTCACGTGCTGAATACAACAGGTGTAGGTAGACCTTACCGTGAAATGCTTACTTACAAGCCCTTAACCAACAACGCAGTTTTGGGGGTAGAAGCTGTTAAGAAGCTTTTGGACCTAGACTTGGCGCTCTGGTACCGCTTGCCGTGCGGTAGCAGAGAGAACAGTCTATAACTAGGGTGGCTGGAGTCTTTGGCAATTTTTAGGGCCTTCCTCTGACACCGCTTGGTATAGAGATCCTGGATGGCAGGAAGCTTGGCCCCAGTGATGTACTGGGCCGTACGCACTACCCTCTTTAGCACCTTGCGGTCGGAGGCCAAGCAGTTGCCATTCCAGGCGGTGATGCAACCAGTCAGGATGCTCTCGATGGTGCAGCTGTAGAACCTTTTGAGGATCTGAGGACCCATGCCAAATCTTTTTAGTCTCCTGAGGGGAAATTGGTGTTGTTGTGCCCTCGTGCACACATAGAGCTAACATCAACAACATACATGATAGTCTTTCATGGTTGAGCGTTGAGGAGAAATTGACTACTTCGCTTATTGTTTTTTTAAGAAACATTTGTGTGTTGAAAATGCCTAACCATAATCTATTTGCATATACTTTAAAAAGATACATACCCTACCAGACACGCCACTATGGGTTTCTTCGCAGTACCCAAACCATATATATATATTGTATTATTATTATTATTAATTTAATGACCTTGTTTATAACTGTTCTGTACTTTGTCATGTACAGTGCATTCGGAAAGTATTCAGACCCTTTTACTTTTTTCACATTTTGTTATGTTACAGCCTATGTTACAGATTTTTTTTAAAGAATCCCTCGTCAATCTACACACAATACCCCATAATGACAAAGCAAAAACAGGTTTTTAGAAATGTTTGCAAATGTATAAAAACAAAATATCACATTTACATGAGTATTCAGACTCTTTACTCAGTACTTTGTTGAAGCACCATTGGCAGCGATTACAGCCTTGAGTCTTCTTGGGTATGATGCTACAAGCTTGGCACACCTGTATTTGGGGAGTTTCTCTCTTTCTTCTCTACAGATCCTCTCAAGCTCTGTCAGGTTGGATGAGGAGCGTCGCTGCACAGCTATTTTCAGGTCTCTCCAGAGATGTTCGATCGGGTTCAAGTCCGGGCTCTGGCTGGGCCACTCAAGGACATTCAGAGACTTGTCCCGAAGCCACTCCTGCATTGTCTTGGCTGTGTGCTTAGGGTCGTTGTCCTGTTGGAATGTGAACCTTCGCACCAGTCGGAGGTCCTGAGCACTCTGATCAAGGATCTCTCTGTACTTTGCTCTGTTCATCTTTCCCTCGATCCTGACTAGTCTCCCAGTCCCTGCGGCTGAAAAACATCCCAACAGCATGATGCTGTCTTGGAGCTCTACGGACAATTCCTCCAACCTCATGTCTTGGTTCTTGCTCTTACATGCACTGTAAACTGTAAGACCTTATATAGTGAGGTATGTACCTTTCTAAGCCACGTACAATCAATTGAAATTACCATAGGTGGAGTCCAATCAAGTTGTAGAAACATCTCAAGGATGATCAATGAAAACAGGATGCACCTGAGCTCAATTTCGAGTCTCATAGCAAAGGGTCTGAATACTTATGTAAATGTGATATTTCCGTTTTATTTATTATTTGTTGTTGATACATTTGCAAAAAAATCTAAAACCTTTTTCACATGGTCATTATGGGATATTGTGTGTAGATTGATGAGGGGGGAAATGATTTAATACATTTTAGAATAAGCCTGTAATGTAACAAAATGTGGAACAAAGAAATACTTTCCGAATGCATTGTATTTGTACATTTTATGTATTTCATATTTCAATATAACATATCACATATGTTTTATTGTATGTGCAGTAGCTAATGGGGATCCTAATAAAATAAACTAAACTTGTGGTGTGTGTGTGTGTGTGTGTGCGTCCGTGTGTGGCGCACTAAATATGTAACCACACTGCAAAGGTCATGCATTTGACCTTTTATCAGGTTCTCCTTGTGAACACTAAATGGCCTTGAATCGATCATTTACCCAAAGAGGAAACCAGCCAGAGCTATCCACTCCTTCACAAAGACACCGCTAAGAACAAAGTATTACAGGCTTTAGAAGTGGGAGTAAAGCTGTAAATAGTATTTCATCTGACTCACACACTATCATGTCAGGTCACATGACAAAGGCATGAGGGCACATTGAGTAACGACCGCCTTCTAAAGGCATGAACGTCCTCAAAGTAAGGGAATACCACTGAAATCAGAAGGAACGCTCCAGTGCTTTGATCTGCGTTCAAAAGGAATTACTGCATCAAGATTAGAACACAGATGCAAATGAGAAGAGCGAGTCTTTTTGATTTAGTGAAGCAGTACGGGTCACATGATGTTCTTTTGGTCACTCTCCAGCACTCTGGATGTGATCACATTACAGTTCAGAGAGTTTGTGCCTTCTCTGTGGTGAGAAAAGCACCAAGTATCTTGGACTGTGTACAGTATGTACAGTATGTGTGAAGTGCTTTGGGGCTCATTGGGAGGAGAGGCATATTAGAAGCATATGTTCTCTTCTCCACGCACATTTCAATGACAGCACCGCAGAAGTGTGTACATTATGTGCTTAGTCACACCGTTCCTCCCCTCCACCCTCTCTCACGCTCATTCATTCTCATTCTTTGAAATATACAAACGCAAGTTCACGCAACCACTTAAACAAATGAAGACACTGAAGACATCTATACCTCAATTCAGGCTCTGCCTGAAACTTCTTGGTCTCTTTCACATTACTCACGTCCTTATGCATTTCTTTCCAGCTGCAATGCTAATCCCTACACACACTACTCCCTCTCCAAGCCTGGCTGCCTCTGTATCACTGTACACCCAAACCCCACCCTGCCCAACTCTATCCCACTACCAACAACCCACTACACCCCCACCAACTCCTGATTGTGGCTGCATGGGAGAGAGAGAGAGAGAGAGAGAGAGAGAGAGAGAGAGAGAGAGAGAGAGAGAGAGAGAGAGAGAGAGAGAGAGAGAGAGAGAGAGAGAGAGAGAGAGAGAGAGAGAGAGAGAGAGAGAGAGAGAGAGAGAGAGAGAGAGAGAGAGTGAGAGTTGGCCTCACTTGAGGTCTCTTTCAACTCCACTCTGATTCGGAGGACCCGAACAAAGCCTTGATTCTCACTGAAACCTTGGCTGATGGGCGTTCAGACCAGCACTCCTCATGACTTTGTGGGCTCCCCCTGGTTTTACTGGTGCCTTTCAATTAGGCGGCCATTTTAGACAAAGAAAATGACAATGCAAACAATGGCCTAGCTTCAGTCGCAGAGGCCTGAGGTTGAGGTCAACTGGCTTCCAATGACTTCTGCGCCCCACCAGTAGTTTAACAGCTTATTTTGAGTGTCACCTCAACTCCATCCTCTGGAGTTACAGGACAAAACCAAAACAGCATTTATCTATTTTCATTGTTGATGTGAGTTTTTTTTAGCATGCTATGTCCTGCCCATCTCCTGCAAAATTGCAGTTGAATGTAGTTCTCAAAATGGCTTTATGATTAGAATACAGAGGAACAATATGAGGAAATGGTTCCAACTGTGAGAACCAATGATAACCAAACAAAACAAATCACATCCCACTGGGCACACCATGTCATTTAAAAGTGGAAATGTTGGTAATATTTGATTGAGACGTTGATCAGTGAGATTTCAAACTTTATTCACCCACTCAAAAAGACAGACAGAAGTTTGTTGAATTACCAATGTGTTATCACTATCCCTTCAACTGTCTAAAAGCACAATCAAATTCCAATGGAAAAACAATGTCAGATTTTTGGTTTAGTTTTCATCTACATGTGTTATCGCTGCGCTTTCAACCATTTAAAAGCACAACAAAGTTCAAATGGGAATTTATACAATAAATTAATGTGTAATCACTGTGCTTCATCTAATAGCAAAACCGAATGACCTGGATTGCACTTGAGATTACATTAAAAGTACATAGTGAAAGTGATCAATGCAGATTCTGCACAGATTATCATTGCAATTGTGAAGATCTCCACAGAGCTGTGACCTTTGCGTGCACACTTTTTATGATTAGATAAGAAGACATTCATAGTTACAGTAGGCCAACGTTTCCCAAACTCGCTCCTCGGGACCCCAAGGGGTGCACGTTTTGGTTTTTGCCCTAATATTACACAGCTGATTCAAATGATCAAAGCTTGATGATTAGTTGATTATTTTAATCAGCTGTGTAGTGCTAGGGCAAAAACCAAAACGTGCACCCCTTGGGGTCCCGAGGACCGAGTTTGGGAAGCCCTGCAGTAGCCTAACCTCAACATTTGGCCATGGATGTGTTATTCATTTTAAGGGTGAATAAATACTGTTACATTAGTTTGTAAGATAACCTTAACTTTAGGCTATTTCCTGTATCAGAAAAAGATGATTGAATTGTGTTTGGTTGACAATGGAGGATAGTTTCATCTGAGCCATTGGCTTAATCCTATTCTTTAACTTAGATTGTTGGTTTAGTTGGAGACGTGAATCCAACATACCATTTGATAACTCGTCAACAAGTTAATAGGCTATTTACTATATTGCAAAAGTTATATTGTATTGTGTTTGTCATGGGGAGCCATGGGTCAGCCATGTGGGCCCTCACATCAAGAAGTTCTAGTTTATCTACAAATGAATAATTTATATGTTGGATTCACGTCACCATCTCAACCAAGAATCAAAGATAAATGGGACTAAATCAAATCAAACTTTACTTAAAGTGCATGTAAGTTTGATTTGATTTAGTCCTATTCTTTAACCTACCTTTAGGAATGACTTCGATTGCAACAGTGAATATATTTAGTTATTAAGAGGTCTCTGAATAATCATTCTCACGATAGCGCATTGGTAGTAGGTAACATATTGGTAGTAGGTAACATAAAAACTAAGCTGGACTTGGTTAAAACTCTGAAATGAATAGATGTAGATCAACTCTCCAGTAGGCGCTGCCCAGACGATTGTTTCTTATTTGATAGTGGATATAACGTTGAAGATCTGACGTTGTTTCAAAGGTACAAATTCAGCATTTTTTACACAAGGTTGGTCTATGTTGAAAATTGGTTACAATGATGACATATTCTTGCGGTTGAAATGTCACCCTCAAAATAACAGTTTACATTTATGACTTTTTTTAAATCCAATGTATTTTCTTTGTGCAGTAGATTCCACGTCAAGTTACGTTGATAAATGATGGTGAAACTATTCAACCAGCTTGTGCCCAGCAGAAAGTGAGCATGCTTTCTATTAGGCTTTTTATTACATTATTCCCTATTTAACTGGCGCCCTAAAAGGCAAAGTAGCATATGTTTATGGGATGGCGTGGTCATAAAAGGACTACAGCATTTGTGCAGGTGAGCGATACGTGGCCATGTAGGTACTCAACTCACTTCCTACTGGGTTTTGCAATAGGCTGCTGTATATTTTCATTTTTTCAGACACTCTTATCCAGAGTGACTTACCGTAGTGAGTGCATACATTTTCATTCTGGTCCCTTGTGGGAATCAAACCCACAACCCTAGCATGGCAAGAGCCATGCTTTACCAACTGAGTCACACAGGACCAGGACAAGTATGAGTTTCCCCTCTTGCAACAGATTCTTTAATAATTGATTGGGAGCAAAGAATAAACATAATAAATGTTTCTGGGCAATAAGCCAGTTACAGTACATCACCACCCAAGACCAAAGACCACCCAAGATATGACTGTGTTAAAAAAAAAAAATGTAGATGAAAGAAGAAAAAAACTGACACACACACATTATAAACAGTAGGGTACAGTGTACAAACACAACCACAACGCATTTTGGGGCTTTTCTGAATATGATTACCATGGTTAAAGGGGGATTTGTTCAAATTCTAAATGAAAAAGGTCTGATTTGTTTATTCTTATCTCATTAGTTTGCCTAATTATACCTTCCCTCACTGTAAAAGGCCTGTTGTGGTATTCAGTAGGGAGATATCTGATCATGCTGCTTTCCCGCCTTGAACAACTGATTCCAGTTCAGCTCATGGTTCCCCAGTCCTACCTTTAACCATGATGAGCTACACAACCCAAATTGATTCTGGGCTTACCATTGGTTTGACTCTAACTTCCCTTTTGTTCATTATAATTGAAAAGGTACATAGTAAATGAGTGATAGGATCCCTAAGTGTGTGAGGGCATGAGGTTATATACTGTAAGCAAATGCTCTATAATCTTAATAAAGCACGAAAGTCCCACAGATAATTCCCATCGGACACAGTTGTTAATCTAAGGTTTGTGTCTGAGTGAATATGCAAAGCGCTGTCTGTAGCAGGGTTTACCTACATGGACACCTTGGGCATCCCCGCTGAGTCATGTGGCGAGGGCTGCCCCCCGAGGCCCCAGGGGCCAAAAAAACTCCCCTTGACTCGGGATTTTACTCAACTCAAGTAATTCAGGATGACTAGCTCATGAGATGCAAATACACAGCATTGGCTGCAACATGACTTCTCCATTTGAGAACTGAAACTTCCATCTGTTGGTTGCGATATTATTATCTCCATATGAAAAAATGTATATTCTTCACAAAGGATTGTCAGTCACAGAAAGGACACCCACGACGACTGCAAGGTTCACCTCACAAAGTAGAACAGTTAAGTTATTCTTCTGATTAGATGGACAAATCTTAATAAATGTCCCTCTGTTGTTCAATCGATTGTGAATTAGGGTAATATGATGTTGGTTTCAGAATAAAGAGAAGTTGGGTGGTTGGGGAGTGGTTGGGTTAAGGAGTGGGGTGGAGGGGTTGGGGAGATGGTTTGGGGGCCCCTAACGTGGGTCTGTAATTAAGAGCTACTGCTCTACACTGGCCCAGCCACCTCACAGGCACTGAGTCCCCACTTAGCACTCGCCAACACACAAAAGAGTCGCCACATTTCTCTGTAGCCATTTGAGGTGTAGGGGGGATAACCTTGAGTGGAAGATTTAATTTCTTCAAAAAAGGAAGAGTCAATTGAAAAATCCCTCTGGTCTAAAAAGGCCCAGTCTAAAAAGGGTACCACTCCCTTTACATTTAAATATAGCCAGAGCCTTCTAAAAATAGTCCTCTCAGCCCGCTATTTATAGCTGGAGTCTTACAGATTTAATTCTGTCAGCAACATTAAATGGGGCAGAGTAAGGCTTTGCTGGAAAGAAAAGGGCTCCTGTTCCTGTCGTTTTTTTGTTGCAAGGCTGGCTTGATGTCAGCTGGGCTCAGCGTGCGTGGCTCCAGACTGCAGCCGCCCTGTCTTGCAGTAGAGCCTGCGTGCAGAGACCATGAACACAGCTATTGTGCTTTTCGGTGTGTCGGCCGGGAGCCCTCAGGGCAGCTCCTAAAACGTTTTCCAACGTTTTTGCAGAGTGGCTGTTGTGACTTGGGAGACACAGCAAGGCATTGTCTCTCAGTGCGAGAAGTGTTTGTCGCACAATAGATCCTATTATCGCAGGGTTCACACACTCGCACTCTCCATTGACGCTATGAGTTACCTTTGCTGTTTTTATGGCTTTGGGGTTGAAGCACTTCTAAAATATCCCTGACCATCACCTTCGAAACAATACTGGCACTTTATTTTACTTCGAAGTTAGCCAGCCCATGATTCATTGGCACTGATGCTTCAGACACAGTGAGGGAGGTAGGGTATTTTATGAGTGCCCGTAAGCCGAGATGTGAGAGCATCAAACATGTCAGGTCAAACGGTGTCATTTGGAGACCTCGTTGGAAGGAGGTCACATGTCCAGAGCCTACTCCACGACTCTGCTAAGATGACAAAAGGTCTCGCTACCCTCATGAGTTACCATAGGATGATCCCTCTGCCACTATGCAGTCGCTTAAAATATATAATCTTACCGTGTTTAACAGCTTGAGGTCATTTGATCTCAAGTACCCTGGCCAGTTGACAATAACGTGTTTGTTCTGTGGTTTTGCTCACGCACTTGCCTTGCTGCTTAGTCATGGTTCATTATCATTATGCTTAGCTCTTTTATCAGTGAGTGACTAGGGGACTTAACTATAGCTATGGTTTAACAAGGGAAAGTCAAACAACATGCTTATTGACTGTTTGGTGTGCTGTTAGCATAGTTGCTATGGGACCTGCCCTAGACAGCGAAACACTATCCACTCGCCCTTGCAGCCTCTGTATCTTGAGTCAACTTGAACCTGTGGGCAGGACGGTTCCACACGCAGTCAGTCTGTCAGACCAAGTTCAACAATGCGCCACATTATAATCGCCCCACGTGGTGCCTTGTTACATGCTCGGGGGAATATTGGACCGAAATAAACTCTCATTGTTTCTTCACTTCCTGACACTTCAGTTTCAACCCCATTCTCTTAATGCTGAGTACCAATGCAGCAGTGGCTGAGAGAATATTCTGTTCACTGGCATCTGCTGTAAACCTCCTTTCAGTGTGCAATTGAGGCCCAGTTTATCGCTACTCTGCTACAGTTTATAATGTTGAAACAAAGCATTGATCCTAGTCAGATTAAAGTGTTGGATTCATTGGCAGCTCCTGTTTGATTTGGTCTAGATTGCAGGATGGCATGAGGTCGTAAAACACGCCTGGTGTCTTTTAATTTCTGTTTATATGCAGCTTTGCTGTGACCTCAGACTCCTAGTCTGGCACTAAACTAGATTAGCGGTGCTGTAGGCTGCGCTGGCTCTTAGGATCTTAATTTGATCACCCTGTTACAGGAGAACATTCCTGCAATGCAGGACATTTTTTATGTGTAGTGTATTTGAGGTTTAAAAAGGCTTTAATTTCCACTTAGAAATTTCAGACTTGATTTTTCCCTTACGAAAAATGTATCAACCCCTACACAAATGTCCATTAATTATAATCCACATTTCCTGTTGCTGCAGACCTCCCCCGACAGACTAGCAGGCAGACAGACACAGTGGTAGGGTGGGTGGCAGCCATCCCAGCTGCACACACAGATCAAGCCTTTATGTTTTGTGTGAGTTAGCATTAAAAAAGTCTGAAAAACTGGGCGTTAGGCTATGCTTGAGTATGTCTCCAACTCTGTCTGTGTCGAGAGAGAACCAAACTTCTCTTTTTAGCTGTATCCCTTTGCAAGTCTCCTGCCAGTCTCTCCCATCCTACACACTTTAGAATACTCTGACTCTACTTTTCTGCACTCAGAACCATGGAAGGACTGCTATATTAAGCACCCTTAAGGCACCCATGCAGACATTTTATTTTAAAGCACCCATGCAGACATTTTATTTTAAAGCACCCATGCAGACATTTTATTTTAAAGCACCCATGCAGACATTTTATTTTAAAGCACCCATGCAGACATTTTATTTTAAAGCACCCATGCAGACATTTTATTTTAAAGCACCCATGCAGACATTTTATTTTAAAGCACCCGTGCAGACATTTTATTTTAAAGCACCCATGCAGACATTTTATTTTAAAGCACCCATGCAGACATTTTATTTTAAGGCACCCATGCAGACATTTTATTTTTAAATCATCACTAATAAATCTAATAAATCACTGTGTGTGTGAATGTTTAATATATTAATATTATAATTGATTTCCCTGAGCTTCCTTGGGCCACTGAAATGCTCATTCCGACTGTTAGCATGTGGATACATATTTGAATATATTTACATATACAGTCTGATTGGCTGATAGAATTCTCTAGAGACCACCCCCTTACCCCTTCAAAAAACATTTGGAGCTGAGCCCTATACCATGAATCAGGTTTGAAGAGTTAGCGAGGTAACTTTGGTCAACTCTGAGTTCAACTCGGGATAACCGGCACCACGAAAGTGGCTCACCCTTTAGCCAGGTAAATTTCTATGGCAACGAATCCTTCAGAACTAACCTGCTCCGGGGCAGGCTAACTCAGGGCTAACTCCATTTATCCTGAATGAAGTGTCTGAGCTGCAGGTTGAGGACCAATTAAATCAGATATCATACCCATCATACCCTCCCTCTCTGTCATCATCCCCTTCATTTAAGGAAGATGACTGATTCAATATTTTATGAATCAAATGTTTTTTTGTGTATAAAGAAGTTAGTTAGAGTATAAAGAAGTGAGTTAGCCTGCCCCGGAGCAGGTTAGTTCTGAAGGATTCGTTACATTACAAATTTGGTAATGACATAATTTGCTTTCCAATGTGTATTTCGTATGATTGTATTTTGAAATTTGCGACAGGCAAACTGACAGCCACAACCAACCATAGACATGTAATTCCTAGATGGTAGTTCCCATTAAAGTCAAGACTAGCAGCCGAGACATTGCTACTGTACCCATGAGTTTAACAGTTTAACAGTCAATTTGCCAGGGTTAGAGGTTTCAAAACCCTTCTATGGATTAAATGTCTATGGCCACAACGCAACAAGCTGTTCCATAGATAGAAGAAGGGAAGGGACGATAGGAGTGGGAAAAGGGTGCTTGTGATTTGAAAAGCACACCAAAGCACGCCAAAGACGGCATTAAAGATAAGTAATAAAATAAAGACTGCACAAGCCTATTTCACACCATAGCCTGCTGAATTTGCAACAGAATTTTTCTTTAATTTTGATTTCGGCACAAATGAAAATCGTGCCAATATATCCTCCAAACAACGGCTTCGGGGGCATTACCACTTTTGTATGTTACCAAAATATTCAAATAATGATTGACATATTTTCATTCAAAACATTGTTTTGATTAATTTATTCATACTATTTCATCCTTCCACAAGATATATGTCACGCCCTGGCCATAGAGAGGCTTTTATTCTCTATTTTGTTTAGGCCAGGGTGTGACTAGGGTGGGAATTCTAGTTTCTTTATGTCTATGTTTGTGTGGTTCCCAATCAGAGGCAGCTGTCTATCGTTGTCTCTGATTGGGGATCATATATAAGTTGTCCTTTTCCATTGGGTTTTGTGGGTAGTTACCTTCTGTTTAGTGTCTGCACATGACGGAACTGTTTTGGTTTTTTCACTTTTCACTTTGTTACTTTGTTACTTTCACTTTGTTACTGTGTTCAAGTGTTTTTTGAGAAATAAAATATCATGAACACTTACCACGCTGCGCTTTGGTCCATGCCTTCCGACGAGAGACGTTACAATATATTCCCGACACAAATCTAGGGTTGCTACCCAAGCCGGCTGGTTGTACGTTCTATTGGTTCGGTTGCCAGAGACTGGCTGGCAACGTTCTTCCCAGTCGTTCAGTCTTTTTGTTCAGTATCTATGGATATTCATTCTAAATGTTCCATTGCCATACTGGCTGGCAACGTTCTTATCCCTTGCTTGCTAGCTAATCAACTATGGCTAATTTACAGTCACATCAAAAAGTGCAGCCAGAATAACAGCAAAATAGCTGCATTTGCATTTGTTTAAGCTGTTTTCTGGCAACATTTATTTGGATACATCCATAACAATGAGTTAATGAGGCGTGATTTCGCCTGGCATAGAACATGTACTCACTCATCAGGACACTGTTGTTTAGAGGAGCTAGCCAACAACACAGCTAAAACAATCACTTCAAACTGAAGCTGGAAACACTGCAAACTAGCTGCACTTAGTTTTTTCAATTGACATTTCTTTGTATATAAAAATTATGCCAGCTGATTAATGATTTCGAATGGCTGAGAAACGCTGCCTGTCTGTCCGTCTCGCCCCGACTCCTGACATGTTCATTTCTATGGGACAGCTGGAGATCGAATTTGAATATTGAAACAATGTTGCAGATGTCGGAGAGACAGACAGCAAGGTTTATACAAATCTCTGCTGTTGAAAAATAAATGTTAGTCTAAAAGAAATGTGAGATAATGTCTAGATTCTTTTTATAGTGGAGATCAAGTTTATAAATTGCTTGGCTGGGCTGATGAGACAGTGGATTGTGCAGTCAGATGGAACAGAGTAAATAGGCATTTTAACATCATCGATTTAGCCGGTGGTAATTTGTGGAATTGACACCGGCTGGAAGGTGTTTCCTGTACCAAACTTAGCATTTCTAGAGTAGTCCTCAAGTACATTGAAGTTTCACTCTTTTTGTTCTGACAATCAGTCAAATGTTAGCTTGGTCTTTGATCTGTTTGTGCTATATAAAAAATCGAATCAAATCACATTTTATTTGTCACATGCGCCGAATACAACAGGTGTAGTGAAATGCTTACTTACGAGCCCTTAACCAACAATGCAGTTTTAAGAAAAATACCTAAAAAGTTTAAAAAAAAAACTGTTACAAATAATTAAAGAGCAGCAGTAAAATAACAATAGTGCAGCCATATACAGGGGGTACCGGTAGAGAGTCAATGTGTGGGGGCACCGGTTAGTCAAGGTAAATAAGGTTATTACCTGTATATGTACGTAGAGTGATTAAAGTGACTATGCATAGATAATAACAGAGAGTAGCAGCAGCGTAAAAGAGGAGGGGCAATGCAAATAGTCTGGGTAGCCATTTGATTAGATGTTCAGGAGTCTTATGGTTTGGGGGTAAAAGCTGTTTAGAAACCTCTTGGACCTTGACACTCCGGTACCGCTTGCCGTGTGGTAGCAGAGAGAACAGTCTATGACTAAGGTGGCTGGAGTCTTTGACATTTTTTAGGGCCCTCCGAGAGACACCGCCTGGTATAGAGGTCCTGGATGGCAGGAAGCTTGGCCCCGGTGATGTACTGGGCTATATGCGCTACCCTCTGTAACGCCTTGCGGTCAGAGGCCGAGCAGTTGCCATACCAGGCAGTGATGCAGCCTGTCAGGATGCTCTTGATGGTGCAGCTGTAGAACATTTTGAGGATCTGAGAACCCATGCCAAATATTTTCAGTCTCCTGAGAGGGAATAGGTTTTGTCGTGCCCTCTTCACAACTGTCTTGGTATGTTTGAACCATGATAGTTTGTTAGTAATGTGGACACCAAAACGGCATGATTGGACAATAAAACTCACATCGCTGAGCTTACTTTATGCAGGTTTGTATCGTGTAGTTCAGTCCTTTGCAACTGTAGGCCTAATTGAAAAGTAACTCAGTCTGTGTCAGCTATTGTGTTTATTGATTAATTCCAGTAAATCATTTTGTATTAAAAAAGTCTAGGTATTCAGCCCAAGTTTACCCTGGCCAGAGGGACAGGGCTCATAGTCGGCTAAACTATGCAGCTGCTGTTGTTAGTGGCCTACAGTTGATCAGACTGAAAAATTGTCTAGTTTCCATGCAACACAGCATATCAGATCGCTAATGTTTATGTGTATAGGCTGCTACATTTATGAAATAATTTTTGCTTGTGTCTATCGTGAGTGATTTATTATCAGTCTTGCTAAATAAATACCTGAGGAAAGCAGAGAGCGCGCCTCGATCTTTGTGGGTTGTGCCCTGCCCGCACGACCTGCGATTTCCGTGAATCTGATTGGTCAAGATACACAAAGTGCCTGCAGAAACACTCGAATGTGAAGGACTCGGATGTGAAAGACAGATAAATTGTGCGTGAGTTGACAATTCGTGATGCAAATCTGTCAACAAAAAAAAAACAGTACTTTGGCCCTCTTTTTACTTTGGCGACAATATATTTTATTAAACTAAATCAAAAGTGCTTTGGCAAATGCTGCGTGTGGCAAATGTGGCCTCACTTTTTCCGGTGGCCCTGCCTTGTGGTCCTCCTCATCCTGCATGCTTTCCTCAGTGATGACCCTTTAGCGCATAAGAAAGGGGACCATGAATGGAAGGGAATTGTGTAGCTACAAGGACAAAGTTACATTTTACAATCCTACGGTTTTCACTCTAACATTTGAGAAAACATGCAACCTAATGTAATATTTGATAGTCCATAACTAAAATATTTATGATCATGCCTGTAAGTAGCAGTCACAAACCACCTAGACCAGGCAGGATGATTTAGTTACCAATCTGACCGCAAATCCTGAGCTTTCGTAGTCATTATCTATTATCATAAGGATTAGGCAATACAAAGACAAAATACCTAAAGTGCTGCTTGTTCACTGTTGTTGATTCACTGGTGGAGGAAAGGTAGGTTATTTTTATGCTGAAAGACAAATTCCAGAAAAATAGCTTAGCGTTAAAACACGTACACTACCGTTCAAAAGTTTGTGGTCACTTAGAAATGTCCTTGTTTTTTAAAGAAAAGCACCTTTTTTGTCCATTAAAATAACATAAAATTGATCAGAAATACAGTGTAGACATTGTTAATGTTGTAAATGACTATTGTACCTGGAAATGGCATATTTTGAATGGAATATCTACATAGAAATACAGAGGCCCATTATCAGCAAACCATCACTTGACTGCTAAAAAAACAAGTCACAGAGGTTGCTGGCCATGTGCTCTACATGCTTCCAGCCAAACCAACTGGCAATGTATTCGAAATTCCTGTTCTTTTCTAGATTTCTCATGAAAACATGCGTATCTCTGTGAAATGGCACTGTTCTGTTGCACTGTGGTTAAACCAAGCTTTTTATTCTCAAAGCCTTTTACACTTAATTCAGCTCGTGTCATGCTAATTTTGCTTTTGTGACCCGCGAAAACAACTTTGAAGAGAAGATCACAAAATGTAAAATCCTTAAAAGTTGTTGAGTGAAAGCTGCATAGCTATGTCAACAGAGCTCGGTGTTTATTATTATCGGTTGTATTAGGTTACGAAATGTGGCATTTGCACCCATGATTATTCCCAATCATACAGTCATCTGCTGCTTCACTGAATTGTTCTATTGCATTTTATAATACAAGCTCTTATGTTACATTATCTTTTATTTAGCTCCATTGTGTGTGCAAAAGTGAACGTGAGTGTGTCTTTAGCCTGCCTACCTGACTTCGCTCTGGAAAAGAGCGCCACACTGGCTATGCAAATTAACCGTTTGAAAAACCTACTCGAGCGCACTTCCCGTCAAGACGCGCCACTCGGTCCGCATTCTTTGCATTCCAGCGGCGCTGCAGCCTAAGCACGACGCGCACGACACAGAACCTAGGCGGAAATCGTAGGAGATTCTCGTTTTCTCATAAGTGAACCAGACGGTGTCGTGGTGATGATGTGTAATTAAACGACAATAACAAATATGTGACATTAGAGCAAATAACTTGTATTTCCCTGTCCTGAGTGCCTTATAAATAATATACAGTATTATAACGTTGTCGTTCGCGGATATAATTGTCGTGATTTATTTATTTATTCTTCAAAAAGCCCGCCACATTTCTCAGCACCAGAAATTCTCAATTTTGCTATGACTAATCATCTTCCTGTGACTGTGATGCTGTGCTGTGATGCAGCATCCAGTGTCTCAAATCCAACTTAACATAGGAAATGAAACTAGGACCCTCTGTTTTATGTCACATGACCTGGATTTGAAAAATGTTAAGCCTTTTCCATAAATTAGAATTAGACCAAAATTAATAACATTTTCTGAGGATGGTGCTGGACCATCCGACATAAAAAGAAAAGGGGACAGTTTGATGAAAACTCTTTAAATAAAGGTTAAAATCCAGGTCATGTGACATGATTCACTAAAATACAGGGCCCTAGCAATGACGAATCCGCAGGACACCCATACGTGGTAGAATACATGTCAGTAGCCAAGTGCGATTGGTTCAGGTTGTACTCATTATTTAACAAAGATAAAGACTAGAAACACTGATACAGAGCCAGCAGAGATGCTCTGGCTACCCCTTACCGTTTCTATGGCAATGTGACGCACACTTTACCGAGCTGCATTGTGTGTATGTGGCCATCTCACTCCATAAAAACAGAGCAGCAATAGATCTGGGCATGATGCTATGAGAATGAAGACTTCGAAAATAGCCCTCTGTCTCTGTAACAAAAAATATGCCTTCTATTTAAGGAATGCATGAAACTCTGTTTTAAGATTTACCAGAGCTATTATTGTTGCTTTCTAGTGCAAAATATTTATCTTACATGTCTAAAGAATGAGACATATACAGTCTCTCATGTGCTTGCAGTCTCTCATGTCTTCCAATACATCTTAAAAGCTAGAAGGGAGATTCAATTCTGGCTGTAATAATGGCCATGAATGATGTCCACAAAATGACAATCAATATTTTTGCAAATGTTGATACGAGAGAATATTGCTCTCTCGCTCGCTCTCTCTCTCTGTCTCTCACACACACACATGTGGAAAACTCTGTGACATTTGTTTGATGTCTGTCTGGTTGCAGGACAGCCAGAACACAGGTATGATGCATATCTTGGAGCCACACACTGGATTCCATTTTACGCTCTAAACCACATGCTCTTCTGATAGAGAGTAAGTGTTTATGGAAAAAGCCATCCCAGAATTACATTTTACATCTTTGTAGATGCTCTTATCCAGTGAGTACATTCATTTTCATACTACTCCCCCATGGGAAACGAAACCCACAACCCTGGCAACGCAAGCGATATGCTCTACCAACTGAGCACACTGGACAACTACTACATAGGGCTCCTGTTCATGGTATCATTGGTTACATGTAACTCCTCCCGACATGTACAACGTGCTGCAGGGATAAATGACACAGTCTATTCTAAAGCCTTATCACACTAGTTTGGGGGCTATTTAGTCTCGGACACTGATCTGTGGTTGCCATAGTGACCTAATTATAGAGTGTGTGTGTGTGTGTGTGTGTGTGTGTGTGTGTGTGTGTGTGTGTGTGTGTGTGTGTGTGTGTGTGTGTGTGTGTGTGTGTGTGTGTGTGTGTGTGTGTGTGTGTGTGTGTGTGTGTGTGTGTGTGTGTGTGTGTGTGTGTGTATGTGACCAATGATCCCGCCGCACACCTACTACTAGGGCTTCTTTCACAATTTGCTTTCTCTCCCTGTCTATCCCCTTCTATTTTTGTCTGGACAGGATTCCCCAACCTCACTGATAGAAACCTGCAAGTGCAGTGACAGTGGTTTTAGATTAGGTTATGTTCACTGTTTGCACATATGTACAGTACCAGTCAAAAGTTTGGACACATCTACTCATTCAAGGGTTTTTCTTTATTTTTTTACTATTTTCTACATTGTAGAATAATAGTGAAGACATCAAAACTATGAAATAACACATATGAAATCATGTAACAAACAAAAAAGTGTTCTTCAAAAAAAGATTATTCAAAGTAGCCACCCTTTGCCTTGATGACAGCTTTGCACACTCTTGGCATTCTCTCTACCAGCTTCATGAGGTAGTCACCTGGAATGCATTTCCATTAACAGGCGTGCCTTGTTAAAAGTTAATTTGTGGAATTTATTTTCTTCTTAATGCGTTTCGGCCAATCAGTTGTGTTGTGACAAGGTAGGGGTGGTACACAGAAGATAGCCCTATTTGGTAAAAGACCGTCCATATTATTGGCAAGAACAGTTCAAATAAGCAAAGAGAAACGACAGTCCATCATTACTTTAAGACATGAAGGTCAGTCAATACGGAAGATTTCAAGAACTTTCAAGCGCTATGATGAAACTGGCTCTCATGAGGACCGCCACAGGAAAGGAAGACCTAGAGTTACCTCTGCTGCAGAGGATAAGTTCCTTAGACTTACCAGCCTCAGAAATTTACAGCCCAAATAAATAAATAAACTGTTCAGAGGAGACTGTGTGAATCAGGCCTTCATGGTCGATTGCTGCAAAGAAACCACTACTAAAGGACACCAATAATAATAAGAGAATTGTTTGGGCCACGAAACACTAACAATGGACGTTAGACTGGTGGAAATCTGTCCTTTGTTCTGATGAGTCCAAATTTTTGATTTTCGGTTCCAACCTCCGTGTCTTTGTGAGACGCAGAGTAGATGAACGGATGATCTCCACATGTGTGGTACCCAAGGTGAAGCATGGAGAAGGTGGTGTGATGGTGTGGAGGTGCTTTGCTGGTGTCACTGTCTGTGATTTATTTAGAATTCCAGGCACACTTAACCAGAATGGCTACCACAGCATTCTGTAGCGATATGCCATCACATCTGGTTTGCGCTTAGTGGGATTATCATTTGTTTTTCAACAAGACAATGACCCAACACACCTCCAGGCTGTGTAAGGGCTATAAGACCAAATTGGAGAGGGGTGGAGTGCTGCAACAGATGACCTGGCCTCCACAATCACCCGAGCTCAACCCAATTGAGATGGTTTGGCATGAGCTGGACCGCAGAGTGAAGGAAAAGCAGCCAACAAGCGCTCAGCATATGTGGGAACTTGTTCAAGAATGTTGGAAAAGCATTCCAGGTGAAGCTGGTTGAGAGAATGTCAAGAGTGTGCAAAGCTGTCATCAAGGCAAAGGGTAAAAGATTCTAAAACAAAAAATATATTTTGCTTTGTTTAACACTTTTTTGGTTGCTACATGATTCCATATGTGTTATTTCATCGTTTTGATGTATTCAATATTATTCTACAATGTAGAAAATAGTTTAAAAAAAAGAAAAACCTTTGAATTAGTTGGTGTGTCCAAACTTTTGAATGGTACTGTATGTACTGTATATGTATAATGAAAGGTGTATCAGAGGACATACACTGAGTGTGCAAAACATTAGAAAAACCTGCTCTTTCGATGACATAGACTGACCAGGTTAATCCAGGTGAAAGCTATGAACCCTTACTGATGTCCCCTGTTAAATCCACTTCAATCAGGTTAAAGAATCATTTTCAAGCCGAAACAATTGAGACATGCATGCATATGTGTGCCATTCAGAGGGTGAATGGGCAAGACAAAATATTTAAGTACCTTTGAACGGGGTATGGTAGTAGGTGCCAGGCACACCGGTATGAGTATGTCAAGAACTGCAATGCTACTGGGTTTTTCACACTCAACATGAAAAATGGGGTGCAACTCAATATTAGGAAAGTGTTTTTAATGTTTTGTACACTCAGTGTAGTATAGCCTGCAGTATGTAGATTATGGACTGTAGATGTCCAGATAAGCTCGTTTCCCTCCCCCTTAAACCACCTCTGCAGCTTATTTTACTATATATTGCAGCTCTCTGTCCAAATTTTTGTAGAGAGGATTTGGACCTATTTGACTATTACAACATCATTACTAGGCTACACCTCAACCCAGTGGCACCCTTGTCTCTCCGATGTACCAACCTGTCGTGGTCCAAACCTTAAGCCTTATCTAGATCAGCCAACTGTCTGTTACCTGTGTCCCAGTCAGGCCAACAATAGATTGAGTGAACTGCCGTTAGTGACAATTTCTAGGACTAAGCTGTACCCTAGGCACATGAAAGGTCCAGGACAACTGCCTAGTCAACCAAGTATCCTGCATTTCTTGGCCTATATGGAGTCACAGTCTGTTCCGGGGCAGGGTGTCACAACAGTACTGGCCGCCATGTTAAGGATGTCACATCCAGGATGTGAAGTAGTTACCAGTAAGCCAGGAGACGGGTCTGCACCATCAGCTATCTGTAGACCCAGATACACTCTGTTTGTTTGCACAAGGGGTTTTGAAAGAGGATAAGTGCAGTGAACAGTATAAGGAAGGAGAATATACCACGAGCTATGCTGCAATCCTTTCTTCAGTTAGTGTCTCATTGAGGGCCTATTGTGAGGGACAATCTGATTGGAACTACGGTACAGCCCACCTGTTTGGTAGGTTCTTATTTGTCTTTTTACACAACAAAAGACCCATAACTGAAACTAGGTTTGACCTGTCTTTTTATATGAATTGCACAAGAAACTCTAACTCTGTTTCAGGTGAAAGGATCCAATCTTTACGTCGACCGATTAGAGATTTTAGACCTTAGATGCTTCCAACTACCCGTGCATGGCATTTGAGTGATGAAGGCTTTCTGGATATCAAACTGTAGGCCACTGTGGATGCATCACAGCATCAGGAAGCTACTGTCTGGCCTGAAGTAAACAGTACATCTCAACAATGTGCATGGAAGTATAAGATTGCATTTAATAATGGTATTGTGAAGCCTACATTATTTGTGAGAAATAGCAAGACATTAGTTCATATGCATTAGGCTGGGTGTCATTTAAAACTCCAGCCTTGGAAAAACAGTATATAGGCAACATTTTGATGTAGGTTTTAATTCATGGCTGTATAGTTGAAATGGTATAAAGTATAATAAGTGTTGCTGATTCCATGTGTACATTATAGACAGGACACGGGTGAATATAAAAGACTGAATTGGTTCCCTATATTCCAATAGGTATAGGCCTACTAATTACTGTCTGATTGATTCCCAGCTGGAGTGAAGTTCATATATGTGCAATACTGTACAGTAGGCCTAGGTTACCAGAAACAATGTTGGAGAACACTGAAACAGTACCCAAAGCACACCTCAGCAAATAATTGCACGCCCCCTTTCCCATAGGATAAAGCACTCAGAGAATTCAATTTCAGTTCAATAATTTATTCAAATAAGTTTAACATTCTATTCAACAATGCATTTCACTGTTATATATTACTCTGTTCAACTTAAATAATAGCAATACATTAGTTAATTGTGTCAATGTCAAATAAATGAATACATGGTTACAATGTGGCATTGTTACATTGTTTTGACCAGGCAGCCACCTGGCTATGAGTGTAACCAGAATACCCTATCAATCTCTTTTACACAATACCCTATCGATATATTTTACACAATACCCTATCAATATATTTTACACAATAACAACCCATAGGCATTGTTACTCTGAAGACTTCTTCATTGCACTGTTACTCATAACATCCAACTGTAGAGCATTGCAGTCATTCACATTGCATTTGATCATAAACACACTGACTTCCACGTCAGAAAGTATAGGGTTAAACTCAGTTTCAAGTCTGTATTCTCATTGTCATACAGTTGCTTTGTCCCTCCTCTCAACGAAACTGCAAGTCCGTTCCCACGCGATGCAGCCGCCCCCGGTTGTTCCAACATGGCTGGGCAAACAGCAGCGAGGCTTCTCTACAGTTCCTTCCTACGCCCCACTCCGGCCGACACGGTTCCTTTCCGCGAAGGAAGAGAGCGGGGTCAGATGCGTCATGGTTGTATGCGCATTGTCCATCGGAACCTTCGCATGCTCAACTCCGTCACTGGATAGCGGCCCAGGGCAGGCAAACACAGGCATGTCGACGATGCCCATTCTTGAACGCCTTTCTCATTCTTGAAGAATGATGACTTGTTTACTTATTTTCATCGCTTTCACGTTTCTCATCGAGGGTCATTAGTTCAGCGCTCCTGCAGGGATAGGTAAGGTACCCATTGGTTCTTGCAGCGGCTCTCCTCGCAGTAGTTGCCGACATCCTGCAACGCTTGGCATTTCAGAGATTGGCACTGGGTGTTCTGTAGGAAAAAGGGGAGAGATATCGTCAGGAATGTCTTGAATTAGGAAATTGTGATGATTAGATAATTTCGATGTATTCAAAATGAACAACTACGCACAAGGCCTATTGCCCGTTCAATGTAATCCAAATAAGAAGATAGGAGGATGTACTTACAGTGACAAGGATGCAGTGCAAATCATTGGGCTCGTTGCCGTTGCTGTCAGCGGTGCTTGGCTCGCCAAGAACCTGAGCGAGGCGCCCCATGCCGGAGACACGCAGTATGTTGATGTCGTTGTCGCAACAGAAGGCTTGGATGAGCGTGAAGTGAATCTGCAGTGGAATGACATCCTCGTCAGTCGCCAGAACACACAGCACGACACTGTCAGGATCACTGCAGAAAGAAGGGGAATAGTACATTAATGATCTGTTCTGTATATCAAATATAGATACATATGGCGTCAAAAGTCTTGCAATGCGCATCATGCTTGCAGCTATTGACTCATATTATGGAATGGTCAATCATAGGATAGAATGGTCAATAATGTACTTACACATTCATCAGTTTTGCAGACTCGTAGACTCCCACAGTCAGGCAGTCTTGTTGCTGCGCTGCCACCAGCAGCTCTTCTAGTGCTTGATTCACGGTCTCCATCCTTCAAGAAAAATCAATTATGTTAGTTATGCACCACAATTGAGAATAGGCTACTAACACCTGGTGAATTCAGTACTGAGGCTATATGTGCTTCACTGCCAAACCATCTATTCTCAATGCACACTGTTACAGCAAGATGTCGGCTATTATGAGCGACAAATGTACAAGGAACTTACTTTTTCTCAGTGATATTGGATCCAACGAGTTCTTCCAGAGTCATATTGAAATCCGTAATTGTATAATCCACAAGGATATCCAGGATAATCTCCAATGAGTATATTCCCGAATCGAAGTTTGCAGAACGTCCTTGTCAATGAAGTAATCCAATATGGTACAGGTTAACTTGCAGTGTTTCAGCGTAAACTCGCTCGTTGTTGAATTGCAAAGTTCTTGTAATAGTTCTCCTCTGTGGCTCAGTGGTTTCTGACACAATCGTGCGAAACTCAATGGTTATATCCACTCTCGTCATGGGCGTGGTGTTACTCAGTCGCTACTTTCCTGATTGGTCCATTGGTATAGATGGAATCCCTACTCTTTTCAACCATTGGCTGTTTACGCCAACGCATTTCGGGGACCCACGTGGGCTGTCGCAGAGAATCCCCCACCTTCCTCGCTCAGTATCAATTTGTTTACTTCTATGGAGTGCCATGGAATTAATTTCCTTAGCTTCTCCATTGCTGCGTATTTCTTCATATTGGGGTCGTTACTGTGATCATGTCTATGAAAGTATGTTTGATTGTTCCATTACATTTTTCAATACAAAACTTAATGCAATTGTTTTTATACCAAAAATAACATTGTGACAAAGTCCGTTGGTTGATTGCACCGCAGTCAGAGGAGTTTGCAGAGAGGGATACATTTTTAAGTCCATGTTTGTTACCATAGCACCTGACCTCCCTCTTGTTAAACCACGTGCAGCAAGCAGCCCATAGTACTGTATTGTGTAACCAATATGCATCCAGACAGTTATTAAACCAATGTAAATTACATTTTCTTGGGGTATCCGCTCCCCTACCCTTGAAAAAAAAGTAGTCTTATCTTCTAGAATGTGGCCGAATTTCTGCAGTGAACTCAGCTACCTCGAACTTTCATCACCTATACCTAGCTTCTAGTTCGTGGCAAATTGCTTCTGCAGTCACAGGATTTATTAGTGGATTGTGTTATCCTATCTATTACGAAATATCACCTTACAGACAGACAGGTAAACTAGGCTACTCCATTCGTCTCAATTATAACTTCTTCCATCCATATGTTGCATGATACTGAAGGCTACTTACTGTATGGGCCTATGAATGCTTATTACATTGTTATTATATGTGCATTGGCCTATAGCATCCAAGAATGATATGTTTATATGTTAGCCATTACTCTCGGAATAGTTTTGAATTATATATTTTTAAAGCCTGTTCTGTACAGTATGGTGATTGTAAGAAAGAATAGTGGGTTTTCACATCAGATTGCTCACCACGAGTCGCCCCTCAGTGGACGCTGTGCTGCATCGCAAGGAAACTGCAAATTGAAACATGTTGTAACAAGTTGCAACTTATTGTCCCCCCTTATGCCCCATGCTGAATTGTGTCATGAGACCAAGACCAAGCTCTCACATTTCACTGGAAAAGCCACATTTCTGCAGATAATGCAGATACTCTGCAGATGAAATCCATATGGATAAAGTAGACTGCTTACTAATTTGTATAAATATATAACTTTTAAATAAACCTCATGTTATTGTTCAACTCCAAGGGCTACATATTTGAATAGTCATATTTGCTCATAACTTTCATTGTTTGCTTAATCATGTACCTAATGAGAGTGCTAGAACAGTGATCAGAAAGCCGTATGTACAGTGAGGCTATAGTAAAACGTCATTCTTCTTAGCGTGGAGCGCCATTTAGTGGCCAATTGAATATCTACACTCTCGAAGACTGATGTTAATTCAGACTAGTCGCGCTTTACACTGTATCAAGTGTGGCCGGTTTGGGGACATGCGCCGATTTGTCCCTGATCTGCTCTCAATTCTGATATCACGCGTTTCACGCTACATGAATGTCAACCAAATAGACAATGGGGACAATTAGCAGCCACTACTTGATACTGCAGTAGTGTAGTTCAGGTTTGATAGGCTTATATGATAAACTGTCAAGAGACTGGAAAGGCTTATCTTGAGCTGTGAATAGCGAAGTTGAGATGTAATCAAATTATAGCACACTAGTCCACAAATACAATCGATAGCTTATCAGTAGGCTATCGATACCGCCTGTAATCATTTTGATATATACAATAGATGTTATTCTTCTCTTGGTGACGATGTCATGCATTGTCAACTTTGTAACAGTTGATCAATTCCTTGATAAATCGTCTGATTATGTTAGTGACAAATAGATGTGACTACTTAGCCTATACTTGATCGTTAGTATTTCTGGGCCCCGAATTTATGGACTCATATCTGTGTGAAACTCTAGTCACAGATGAAAGGGAACGTTCTAATCTTCTGCCCGAGTCCATTCCGAACGGTATCTGATTATGAGGGGGGAATTGCGTGCTTAAAAAAAAGAAGTAATTTTGGTAGACCTGCAGCTTGTAATACACAGGTCTCGCGTTCTTCATCTGGGGTGCATGGAAAGACGCCCTGGGGAACTCACTGTGATTATCCTAACATACGGTAATTAATATTGAGGGCCAACTAGAACTCTGACTTTCCGACCTTAAGATCATTGCCGTCATGATTTGCCCGTATTTTTCCGAGTTCCCAATTGTCTTGAACGCACCATTAATGTAGCCTAATTGTGTTTTCAAGATGACTGGGAACTCGGGAAAAAAACGTGGTCAAATCATGAGCTTCAAGTCGGAGCTCTAGAAAGATGCCAGAGTTTCCTACTTGGAATTCCGAGTTGGATGACGGTTCAAAACAAATTTTCCCAATAGGAGCTCGTTTTCCCATGTTTCCAGTTGTCTTGAACATATTGAAGTCGGAAGTCTCCGAGTTCCCAGTTGTTTTGAACGCTACATTATCAAAACGTTTGCTACTCAACTTGAAAACGGCCTAATGTCACGAAAACTAGAACAAGTTAACACACGTGTTTAATTCAACTAGCTAGTTATGGATGAATATCATGAAACTATTGTTTTCCGAAGTGAAGGAGTCAAGGGTTTTATCGCATAACGTTAAGTTACTAGCTAACTAACGTTACAATCTCAACCAAGCTGATGATGAGCCGGCTAACCACTGAGAAAGTTAATAGCTAACGTCCATTGCTAGCTACTTATTATTATGAAGTTAAAATGTAAAGTATGTTTCTGTTTTGATGTAGGATAACGTGTCTTTAGCTGTGGCTACTGACGACTCAGCACAGGTAAATGCCATTGAAGACGCCCTCCAAACATTTCTGATAAAGTTTGACAAGTATACAAGTGGGCGGATAAACTCATTTGGTGTAGTGCAGAGCCATACATGTTTTCTCACCTAAATACTTGGCTCTGATGTAGCGTTAGCTAGCTTCCTTCAGCTCAAGGCGATAAGACAAAGGGAAAGGAAACGCCTCATGAGATGTGTCCCTTGTGAATCGATGGTGGTGGGGAGTATTTTATTTTCTAATCCCCATTAGCTGCTGCTACTCTTCCTGGTGTCCAAACAAGCGGCAATTACATACAAAATAAAACAGTACATTACACACTATACCACAACATATCTATACTGAACGAAAATATAAACGCAACAATATCAAATATTTAACAGAGTTACAATTCATATAAGGAAATGAGTCCATTGAAATTAGTTCATTAGGCCCTAATATATAGCTGGGAATACAGATATGTATTTGTTAGTCACATTAAAAAGAAAGGTTATGGCGTGGATCAGATAACCAGTTAGTATCTGGTGTGACCACCATTTGCCTCATGCAGCGTGACACATCTCCTTTGCATAGAGTTGATCAAGCTGTTGATTGTGTCCTGTGGAATGTTGTCCCACTCCTTTTCAATGGCTGTGCAAAGTTGCTGGATATTGGCGGGAACTGGAACACGCTGTCGTACGTGTCGGTCCAGAGCATCCCAAACATGCTCAATAGGTGACATGTCTTGTGAGTATGCAGGCCATGGAAGAACTGGGGAATGTTCAGCTTCCAGGAATTGTGTACAGATCCTTGCGACATGGTGCCGTGCATTTTCATGCTGAAACATGAGGTGATGGCAGCAGATGAATGGCACGGTATCTCTGCATTCTAATTTCCATTGATAAACTGCAATTAAGTTCATTGTCCGTAGCTTATGACTGTCCATACCATAACCCCATCGTCACCATGAGGCACTCTGTTCACAACGTTGACATCAGCAAACCACTCGCCCACACAACACCATACTGTGGTTGTGAGGCCGGTAGGATATACTGCCAAAATCTCGAAAATAACATTGGAAGCAAAATTAATGTTAATTTCTCTTATGGTAGAATAATTTACATTCAATTTCCTGGCAACATCTCTGGTGGACATTCCTGTAGTCAGCATGCCAATTGCACGCTCCGTCAAAACTTGAGACATCTGGGTCATTGTGTTGTGTGACAACTGCACATTTTAGTAGCTATTTATTGGCTCCAGCACAAGGTGTACCAGTAAAATGATCATGCTGTTTAATCAGCTTCTTGATATGCCACCTGTCAGATGAATGGATTATCTTGGCAAAGGAGAAATGCTCACTAACGGATGCAAAAAAAAAAAAAAAAAGAGACATTTTTGTGCATATGGAACATTTCTGGGATCTTTTATTCTGCTCATGAAACGTGGGACCAACACTTTACATGTTGAGTTTATATATATTTTTTCAGTTTAAAATACATAATCCATAATACAGCAATATTACGTGTATATAGAGTACATGTGTTAGCATGCGTGTGTATATGTGTGTGTGTGTCTCTTCACAATCCCCACTTTTCCATAAGGTGTAGTTTTATCTTTAAAAGAAAGATGTATGATTTGACTGCTTAACTGAGTTACTTGATGAGGAATAGAGTTCCATGTAGTCATGGCTCTATGTAGTATTGTTAGTTTATTTCATAACATTTTTAAGGGGGTAGAGCAGCTTTAATATTGCAGATTGTAGTTTCTATCAATGTAATTGACTGCATGATTTCCAGTCCCCCATATGTTTTCATATATATATTCCCCTAATCCTACCACCCCTCCCCTAATTGGAATAAACTAATGGACAACAACACTTCGGCTTCTACATAATATATACATTTTTATGGACACAATGTATTTTACAGTAGTTACCTTTTTGTTTGTTTTTAATCTCATCCTTCAGCTACCCTCAACCCCTCCCTTCTATCTCTGAAGACCATCCAGTTTGATTTCTATTTGCCATATATTTTTAACTGCATTTTCACAAAAGTTCTGAACCTACAGAACTATATACATTTTACAAACACAATATATTTTACATTAGTTATCTTTGTTTTTTTTTGTTTTAGTCCCACCCTTCAGCTCCACTCAACCCCTCTCATCTATCTCTTAACAACATCCAGTAGTACTTTGCATTTCCCATAGTCTATTCTGGACTTGGGGACTGTGAAGAGACCTCTGGTGGCATGTCTTGTGGGGTATGCATGTGGGGGTCTGAGCATTTAGACTGACAGCTCGGTGCTTTCAACATGTTAATACCTCTCACAAAGACAAGTAATGATGCAGTCAATCTCTCCTCTACTGTGAACCAGGAGAGATTGACATGCATGTTATTGATGTTAGATCCCCGTGTACATTTAAGGGCCAGCCCTGCTGCTCTGTTCTGGGCCAACTGTAATTTGCCTATGTCCCTCTTTGTGGGGGCCATAATTTGACCATAATTTGACTGAGCAGTAGTCCAGGTACGACAAAACTAGGCCTGTAGGACTTGTTTTGTTGATGCCGATGTCTTGAAACAAAAAACAGTACATGAATGTCACCCTAATGAATCTCCTTTGTTTCATTCATACTTCAGAGCTTAAACAATAAAAAAGAGAGTAGTGAGAAGCTTTTCGACTATCTACAGAAACTGTTTGAGTCAGAACTGTCCGAATCTTGTGTGCCAGGTCTGGAACCAGTTGACACAAGGGCAAACTCCAAGGTAATAAGTCTGTAGATAGAAGACTGACATTTTTGGGGTGTGTAGGCTTGAAGCTTTTTCTCATGATCTTTGATTTGGTCTCTGAGTCTCTAAATGTTTTGTGGTCAGAGGATGGCCCCTTCTAACTCATGACATTCACCCCTTCTGAATCGAAGATGGGAGGCACGTGTTAAAAACAAAAACAAATAGCATGAATGTCTCCTTCACGTCTGGCTGCCTTTCAGATTATTTTGTGCCCAGTAGAAATGAATGGTAAGTAATGTATTGTGTCATTTTGGAGTTACTTTTAATATAAATAAGAATAAAATATGTTTCTAAACACTTCTACATTAATGTGGATGTAATGAATTGTGAATAATGATGAATGAGAAAGTTAAAAGGGTCAAATATCATACCCCCAAGACATGACAATGATCCAATAACGAATCATTTTCTCCTGTAATATTTGATTCATCCTTTAGAGCTGTAATGATGAAAAACAGCAAAGAGAAGCTTGGAAACAACCCACCGAAATTGACAGACTCAAAACTCCCCAAATCTCATGTGTTGAGTAAGGAGCCAGTTGAATCAAAGGTAATCAGTTAGGCTGTACGGGAGACTTGAGATTTTTGGAATGTGGTCAGCAGATGGCACCTTCCAAGTCATGAGATTCATCCTTGTGAATTGATGATGTGAGGAATGTCTTAAAACCAAATAGAAGAACACTTCTCCAAAACGGAATCGTGAATAACCTCCATTGTTTCATCTTTTAGAGGGATGAAAAAGAGAGTGATGAGAAGCTTGCAGACAATCCACAGACACTGTCTGAATCATATGTGCCAAGCAAAGGACCAGTTGACCCAAAGGCAAACTCAAAGGTAATCAATTAGGCATAGGTTGAAAATGAACACTTTTGGAATATGTAGGCGTGAAGCTTTTCCACAATGCTCTTTCTGTGATTTCTTTCAATAGTGGGAGGTAGGGTCCCATTTAGAGGTAGACCGATTGTGATTTTTCAACGCCTATACCGATTTATTGGAGGACCAAAAAAAGCCGATACCTATTAATCGGCCAAATCTTTTTAGTGACTTTTTTATTATATATATATATATTTGTAATAATGACAATTACAACAATACTGAATGAACAATGAACACTTTTATTTGAACTTAATATAATACATAAATAAAATTCATTTAGTCTCAGATAAATAAGGAAACATGTTCAATTTGGTTTAAATAATGCAAAACACAGTGTTGGAGAAGAAAGTAAAAGTGCAATATGTGCCATGTAAAAAAGCTAACGTTTAAGTTCCTTGCTCAGAACATAAGAACATATGAAAGCTGGTGGCTTTTTAACACGAGTCTTCAATAATCCCAGTTAAGAAGTTTAAGGTTGTAGTTATTATAGGAATTATGACGCGTTGACTATTTCTCTCTATACCATTTGTATTTCATATACCTTTGACTATTGGATGTTCTTACAGACACTTTATTATTGCCGGCCTAATCTCAGGAGTTGATAGGCTTTGAGTCATAAACGGCGCTGTGCAATCAAGCACTGCGAAGAGCTGCTGGCAAACGCAGTAAAGTGCTGTTTGAATGAATGCTTACGAGCCTGCTGCTGCCTACCACCACTCAGTCAGACTGCTCTATCAAATATCAAATCATAGACTTAATTATAATAAACACACAGAAATACGAGCCTTTGCTCATTAATATGGTAAAATACGGAAACTATCATTTCGAAAACAAAACGTTTATTCTTTCAGTGAAATACGTAACCGTTCCGTATTTTATCGAACGGGTGGCATCCATAAGTCTAAATATTCCTGTTACATTGCACAACCTTCAATGTTATGTCATAATTATGTAAAATTCTGGCAAGTTAATTACGGTCTTTGTTAGGAAGGAATGGTGCGGCCAAAACTGCTACATGACTCTGCTTGCACTGAACGCAAGAGAAGTGACAATTTCACTAGTTAATATTGCCTGCTAACATGCATTTCTTTTAACTTTTAACTATGCAGGTTTAAAAAATATATATATATACTTCTGTGTATTGATTTTAAGGAAGGCATTGATGTTTATGGTTAGGTATATTTGTGCAACGATTGTGCTTTTTTTGCGAATGTGCTTTTGTTAAATCATCACCCGTTTGGCGAAGTTGAAGTAGGCTGTGATTCGATGATAAATGAACAGGCAACGCAGGACCAGCTAGTTAACCAAGTAATATCAACCATGTGTAGTTAATTAGGGATTATGTGAAGATTGATTGTTTTTTATAAGATAATTTTAATGCTAGCTAGCAACTTACCTTGGCTCCTTGCAGCCACAAGGTCCTTTTGATGCTGCACTCGCATAACAGGTGGTCAGCCTGCCACGCAGTTTCCTCGTGGATTGCAACATAATCTGCCATAATCGGCGTCCAAAAAGGCTGATTACCAATTGTTATGAAAACTTGAAATTGGCCCTAATTAATCGACCGTGCCGATTAATCCGTCGGCCCCTAGGCCCATTGCAAGGCTGTGTGGTCAGAATATGACTTGGTTTACCCTGCCATCCTGGTTTGGTTGGAGGGGGCGCGCTGCAAGGTGAAGTTTGACAACTACGGAAACGAGGAAGAGCTGGAACAGAGTGCCCTGCTACCTGAAGCTGCTGACCAGCCCAGGAGGGAGAAAATGATGAGCCATACGCAACAAGAGACTTTGGGTGTATTTACTAGGAACCAAACTGAAACGGAACGAAGCGGGGAGGGACGTACCTGAGTTTGTCCTATAGAAACACGATTCATCCCTTGTGAATCGCTGGGAGGTATATGTTAAAACTAAAACAAAACAGCATGAATGTCTCCTCCATGTCTTAGTGTTGCGTCTGTTCTCGCAGCAACACGGTCATTTGTGCTCATCCCTTCCCTCTTTTTTGTTGTTTTAAAGTGTTTTAAAGTTGCGATCCTCCTCAATCAACAATTTTTTTGTGGTATTAAATCAGATAGCAAATAACAGTACTATGGCTGTTAGTTTTAAACATTTTTGTTGTTGTTGTGAAATGCACCAAACAAGCTGTCGACCTAACCCACAATGCATATACAATGCATATAGCGATCCACAAGATGTCCTGCTTAATCTCTGACCCTGTGATGCAAGTCTTTACTACAGTGGAATACCGCAATCAACATTCTCCCAAGAAAAGGCATCTAAACCAAGGAAGCGTGGTAGTAAAGGAGGAATTCAGAATCAGATTAAAAAACAGCCCTTTCGTCTATTTTGTATGGCAATGTACAAAGCGTAAGGAATAAGACTGAGGAGCTACGGGCTTGTACCCAATACCTCTGAGTACCGATAATCCCGCCTGATCTGTCCATCTGAGACCAGGCTTACGGAACAGGATCCCGACTCCGTTGTGGAGCTGGATGGCTACACAATCGTTAGAATGGACCGAAACATCAACTCCAGTAGGAGAAAAGGTGGAGGAGTTTGCATTCGTCAACAGGAAATTCCATATTACAACCAAGCACCAGGTCTCCACTAAAGACGTTGAACTCCTTGCTCTTAACCTACGGCCATTCTACCTGCCACGGGAAATAAATCAGATCCGACTATTTGTTTACATATCCCCCTCTGCTGACACCCAAGTAGCTGCCACCTTGAGCCATGACCTAGTATCCCAGGCTGAGACAGTTACCTGAAGCAGTAAAGTTAATCATGGGAGGCTTTAACATGTGCAGTCTATCTGAACATTTACCATCATACCAGCAATATGTTACATGTCCTAACCAAAATGAGGTCTGTCTGGACCTCTGTTATGGTAACATCCCAGGTGTGTATTTTTCCAAGGCACGACCCAATCTCAGGGGTTGGGATCATAACATGGTTCAGCTCATCCCAGTCTACAAACTGCGACTGCAGGGAGAGAAGGCTGAAAAGGTGGAGATTAAAAGCTGGACTCCTGAAGCCCTCAAGGACTGCTTTGAGTCTACTAACTGGGCAGCCCTGACAGACAGCGCTGATGACCTGGAATAGGCAGCGCATATACATCTGTTTCTGTGAGGATCTCGTTAGTCCCAAAAAGAAAGTCAGCATCTTCTCTAATAATAAACCGCCAGTAACACGGAATTAAAAGAGCTCCTCAACAAGAAAAAAAAGTATTTTTAAAGATGGTAGTAAAGAGGAAAGGAGACTCAAAAGCAAAATCATGAAGTGCAAGGCAACATAAAAAGACGACAAATTAGAAAACCTTTTTTAAGGACAAGGACAGTAGGAATGGCTGGCAAGGCTTTGTAGCCATTACAGGCTAGAAACCTAAGAGACATTGTATGACTGTCAAAAATGACCTTGTTTTTGCAAATGATTTGAACAGTTTCTATTGTACGTTTGACATGTGATTTTACATCGCAGCAGAAAGTGGCACTGGACAGTATAGACAGCATACCTGGGTGGCGCGGTCTAAGGCACTGCATCGCAGTGCTAGATGCATCACTACAGACCCAGGTTCGATCCCGGGCTGTATCACAACCGGCCGTGATCGGCAGTCCCATAGGGCGGCGCACAATTGGCCCATCGTCGTCCGGGTTTGGCCGGGTAGGCCGTCATTGTAAATAAGAACTTGTTCTTGACTGACTTGCCTAGTTAAATAAATAAAATAAATACCAGCTGTTGATATACAGAGCTCAGTGATTGACGCCAAGCAATGCTTTCAACGTGTCAACCCACGAAAATCGTATGATCCAGGCAGTGTCAGCAGCAAGGCACTTCAGGCATGCTCAGACCAGCTCCCATTACCATACCAGAGGACAGTGAGATAAATCCAGACTTATGTAAAAAGTTGCTGATTGTCCTAGTACTTAAAAACAGCAGGCCAAAAGAAAATAACATTTTGAGCCCTGTGGCCCTGACATCTGTAGTTATGAAATGTTTAAAAAACATAACTAAACAAATTCTCTTTGGTCTCTCATCCCAACTACAATTAACAAAAATATAAATGTAACATTTAAAGTTTTGGTTTCATGAACTGAAAAAAAAGATCCCAGAAATGTTCCATTACGCACAAAAAAAAGCTTATTTCTCTCAAATGTTGTCCACAAATTTGTTTAAATCCCTGTTAGTGATCATTTCTCCTTTGCCAAGATAATCCATCCACCTGACAGGTGTGGCATATCAAGAAGCTGATTAAACAGCATGATCATTACACAGGTGCACCTTGTGCAGGGGACAACAAAAGGCCACTCTAAAATGTGCAGTTTTGTCACACAACACAATGCCACAGATGTCTCAAGTGTTGAGGGAGCATGCAATTGGCATGCTGACCGAAGGAATGTACACCAGAGCTGTTGACAGAGATTTTAATGTTAATTTCTCTACCATAAGCCGCCTCCAACATTGTTTTAGAAAATTTGGAAATACCTCCAACCGGCCTCACAACTACAGACCACGTGGATGGCGTTGTGTGGGCGAGCGGTTTGCTGATGCCAATGTTGTGAACAGAGTGCCCCATGGTGGGGTTATGGTTTGGGCAGTTACGGACAATGAACAGTTGCATTTTATCAATGGCAATTTGAATGCAAAGAGTTGCGTGACAAGATCCTGAGGCCCATTGTTGTGCCATTCATCCACCGTCATCACCTCATGTTTCAGCATGATAATGCAAGACCATGTCGCAAGGATCTGTACACAATTCCTGGAAGCTGAAAATGTCCCCGTTCTTCCATGGCCTGCATACTAACCGAAATGTCACCCATTGAGCATGTTTGGGATGCTCTGGATTGACGTACACGACAGCGTGTTCCAGTTCCCGCCAATATCCAGCAACTTCGCACAGGCATTGAAGAGGAGTGGGACAACATTCCACAGGCCACAATCGACAGCCTGATCAACTCTATGCGAATGAGATGTCGTGCTGCATGAGGTAAATGGTAGTCACGCCAGACACTGACTGGTTTTCTGATCCACACCCCTATCTTTTTTTTTAAAGGTATCTGTGACCAACCGATGCATATCTGTATTACCAGTCATGTAAAATCCATCGATCAGGGCCTCATTTATTTATTTCAATTGACTGATTTCCTTTATATGAACTGTCCAGTAAAATCTTTGAAATTGTTCCATGTTGCTTTTTATAATTTTGTTCAGTATAGATCCAAACCAATTCGCCTACCGTACCTCCAGGGGTGTTGATAATGCGTTACTAGTCATGCTGAACAGGATCTACGAAAATATAGAATTGGCAAATAGCCTAGTGGAAATTGTATTAATTGACTTCAGTAGCGTGCAACCCCACCTACTGGTGGATATGTTGTTGAATTTTTGTGTCAACTCTACTGATCAAGTGGATTAATAGTTTCCTTGTCAACCGCCTCAACAAGTGAAGTTTAACACCGCCATCTCTACATCGAGAACGGTGAATACGGGAGCCCCAAAAGGTTGCATACTTTCACCGATACTGTACACTAACGATTGTCAAGACTGACTCAGACCACGCATTCTTTAAATGCGCAGAAGACACCGCTGTTGTGGATTTCCTCCGCCTAGACCTAGCCTCCCTTCAAGGTTTTGACAGAGAAACTGCAAAATTCGTCCAGTGGTGTGCAGGTAACTTTCTTGAAATTAACAAGAGATGGAAATTGATTTCAGAAGGAGCAAAACTGCACTACCCCCCCCCCCCCCCCCCCCCCCCCCCCCCCCCCTTACGAAGGTCATTGGGGAATCAGTCAATAGAGAGACCACATGCAAATACCTGGGAATCGAAATAGGCAAACTGAAATTCAATGACTGTGCCGTTACAAAGATAAAGAAATTGCAATATTTTGTCGACCGTCATATCCTCCTAGTGTTCTATAAATCTGTCCTGCAGAGGGTGCTGTCCTTTTGGTCTGATATGCATGTCTGAAAGACCAAGTCAAGCTTCAGCGCTTGATCAAGACAGCGAGAAAGATAATTGGTAAAGATCAAGAATCAGCCACCAACCTGTACACAAAACTCATCCTCATAAAAGTCCCCTTCACTCAACTCAGTCACAGCAGCAGCCGGACAAGGGGAAGGAGACTTCTTCAAAACAGATAGACATGAGGACTCTTTTATTCCAACAGCCATTAGGCTGTACAATAGATAGTCTGTTGGTCCCTCCAGTATTCAGCATATTGCACTGTCACTGTAAATCTATAGGCCATAGCACTTTCAATAAATTCTATTGTGTAGTTTCTGTGTGTTCATGTTTTATGTACCGTCTTGTTAAGCACATGACCAAATGAATTTCCCCCTGGTGGGATAATCAAGTTGATCTGAATCTGAACCTTCATCAGAAGAACAATGATCAAATAACGACTTCTAAATTATCTCAAGTGTTTAGCCTATATTGATTTGGCAGCTTGCCGAGACTAGGGCTGTGGCGGTCATTCCATTTTGTCGGCCTATTATTGTCACGCAAAAGGGTGCCGGTCTCACGGTAATTAGCAGTTATTTAACATAAACACGTTTAGCATCTCAGGCCTCCCCACGCATACAAGCCTCTGACGCACACCTTTGGAACATTTACATAAAAAAAAAATTAAAAGTCTAAATCCATTTATTTTAGGCATTTCTAAAGACACATTATGATATGACGAAAGTGTTTTTCAGAAGGACAGAATATGAGTTGGTCTACTGTATGTCATCTGGCTATGCGCTTGTTCATTTAGCAGACAATATATGCTTAAGTTCCATGACCCATCATATATGATTTTATAGTAAGAAGAATATATTTCAACTTAGCTGAGTAAAATAGAATATGTTTCCCCTTCCGGAGCGTGGGTGAATATGAAGTGGCTATGTTGACCGTTAAAGTGATCATCTGAAACCTGTCCTGTATACTAGATTTAGAGTTATTTGGCAACTTTAGTTGTGAACGATACAAACCGTTTTAGAATGTCTTAGAATCAAAACATATATGGGGTGAATGATGTGACTATAGGCTATTGATGATTTGAGAAGGTCGCAAAAAAAGTTCCTTGTCACAGGCTTCACACTCTGTCCTCTCATCAAGTGATCATATTATCACCCATCAGACTATTCTCAATTTAATCTTGTCTTTACTAATATGTGAAATTAGTTTATATTTAGAATGGCCCATTTATCAAATGGGCAGGGGGGGGAAAAGACATGTCATCCTTAGGGCACTCAAATAGCTGCTTTCTGGCCAGTTTGTTTTTCAATTTTGCCTGGTAGGCTACTCTGGTTATCTACCTCCACACATCAACCACTGTTTGAGGAGCATGCTGCATCTCGCTGCGTGACAGGTGATATTCCATCCAAACTCACTACAATTATAGTAACTCTGGAAGCCTCCCTGCACAATCAATTAACTTACAGCATTGCCTAGGCCTACATGTTCTTACCCAGACTCATGGATAGGAAGTTTGGAGTTTAGCATAATGTAACCAGTCCATCCAGTATGTGTAATAATACAGTCCACACTCAAAGGCGATTTACATTTTTTTTTGTGTGTAGGCTAGACCAAATATGTGCAAAAGACATCTTAAATCATTTTTTTTTGTTTTTCTGGCGTGTGTAATATGCGATAGGTTATGTATTGTATAACAGCGCCATTTTTTATTTTTATTTTTCGGGCTTGGGCTCGTCTATAGGCCTATGTGCAGGCATAAGCTCCAATATACGTATAGGTGTTTGAATGAATCATCACCTTAGAAAGCGCTGTCCATTTCTAGTTAAGTTAGGCTTTCAGACAACATCCACAACAACCATGTTGTTGATCTGCTTTCACTAATCACAGCGGGGTGAGTTTTAAAAGCACAATATGGTTTTGATGATAAATGTTAGATTTTTGATCCCATTTGCATTGATGTCAGAGTGGTTAGAGGGACAATAGAGCCCTGAGTACCAGGCCATTTAGCAACCTAATGGTTGTTAGTGAGTTGGGTACTACCAACGCATATCCAGAGTGCATAAGAGAAGATCACCGTGACTCAATGGTCACATGGAATTTTACTGGGTCTGGAGAGTAATACGGTTACTGTAACGGCCTTAGCAGAGACGTGTTTTTTTCCGGTCATAGTGACAAGTTACAAAGTATATTTGTAGCAAGTAGAATTTGATGCATTCAAAGTCTTTGGGTTTTTCAATGGTAAATGCAGATGAGCAACCCCATGCTTCAGCCTAAAGCCACTATACTGCATCAGTTGAGCTAAAGGTTATAATGGATTTAAAGGGAAAATTGTACTTCAGTGATGGTGTTAATTTTAATTTATTTTGGAGTAGAATGTCCGTTTAAAAAGTCACCAGAATTGACCTTCTCTGTTGTACCCACACCCCCCCCCCCCCCCAGACCCCAAAAAATCCAGGGGGGGTAGACCCCAGCCCTGGATTTTTTTTGGGGGGGGGGGGGGGGGGGTGGACAACAGAGAAGGTCAATTCTGGTGACTTTTTAAACGGACATTCTAACACCATCACTGAACCTTTGCCAACGCTATTGAAAAAAATCCTAGGAGAAACACTGAACTCCTTTTGTATTTCTTTCATCGTTTAGAGATGTAATGATGAAAAAGATGGCGAAAGAGAAGCTTGGAGACAACCCACCAAAAGAGAGAATCAAAACTCCCCGAATCTCAACAAACTTTTGCTTAGGGCCCTGAAAGGCTAGAGCCGGTTCTGACTGCATGTGTGGGTATGGATGTGGGTACACAGACCTGCGAGCCACTGCGTTCAGATTTTTTGTGGTCCCCACTCCCATCAAAGTTGGCCGTCCCTGAGTTAGGCTATACAGAAGACTGAGATTGTGGCATGTGATCAGCTGATGTCCCCTTCCAAATCATGAGATTCAACCAAAACCAAAAAGCATGAATTTGGCCTTTTTATAACTTCATCAGGAGAACACTACGTTCTTGTAAAACGTTTTTCAACGGTGTGTGACTAATAAAGAAACCCATGGTAAAAGATTCACGCTAGCACTGTTAACTTGACTTCTTTCGGTTCCTTTTCTCAAGCTTGCTTTTATTACTACCAGTTGTAGTAATAAAAACACCTATGTGTACCAGGTGTGGGGGCTGGGCTACCGGTGTCATGCGGTGTGCTCCGAGGATGGCCTGGTCTACCCAGCGGTGCTGGTGTGGTTGAGAGACGAACGCTGCCGGGTGAAGTTTGAAGGCTACGGGAATGAGGAAGAGCTGGAGCTGAGCAGCCTGCTATCTCCACATGAACTGGGAGGCCACAGAGGAAGAGTTGATGCCAAAGTGCAACAAGGGTTAACACTTCCCTTGATCATTCATTTTTGGCCTCGTATGACAGATGGAATAAGTGTTACTTGTAGGGTCATCATTTTATAGTACCAACGTTTAAATTACCACAAACATGGCAGTCAATCCAGTATATGGATGAAGCAGTGCGTGGGTCCGCCCAATAAGGCAATTCTCTTGTCCCTACGCTGTTGATGGGTTCAGGTCCACTAGTAACAACATCGCTGATTGCAAGAGGAAAGAGATTGGAGGACACCTCAACAAGAGGGACTAGAGGAGCTGTCCTCACCTCAGCCACCTAAGTTTGCTCCAGTGAGTCTGGGTGCTGTTCCCTCTGTTTCAGGACATCTGGAATGCATTGTTGACCAATGGTCATGCTTTACAGAGGTATGACCAGAGGTCTGAAGTTTGCATTCAATTATTCAAGACTTGTCACTATGGCATGTGACAATTCTGATACTTGTTGTAAGTTTTGTGTGTGTGTGAGATTTAGGGAAAGACTATGGCAAAAGCAGCTATGACTTTGGCAAGGAGCATGGGGATAAGAAGAAGCCAAGTGGCCGACAAGAGGAACCAAACAATCACCCCTTTTCCTTTCCTCCAGTACCACCGCCCAAGGACTCTCTGGTGAGTCTGTTTGCTGTGTGTGTTCTTACCTACATGTCTATCTTCAACCTGTGTGAGACTGTTTTTATTTCTTTACTTATTTATTGTTCACCTAATACCTTTTTTTGCACTGTTGGTTTGAGCCTGCAAGTAAGCATTTCACTGTAAGGTCTACCCTTGTTTGTATTTGGCGCACGTGACAAATAAACTTTGATTTGATTGGCTACCTCCAGCCTGCGTTTTATATTTTTGTGCAGTATATATTTGGACAATCTGGGTGCTGTTTTCTGTTTCAGAACATCTGGAATACATTGTTGACCAATGGTCATGCTTCACGGATGTCTGATGCTTACTGATAAGGAAGTTTGCGTTCAATTATTTCAGACTTGTCACTTGCTTTTTTTGTCAAGAGAAAAGGAATACGACCAAATCACATGCCTTGGCATTTTGTTATGCATGTTTTATTTAGATGTAATTGAATAGTAATTGTTTAAAAGGATAGCAGACATGATAAACAATATAATATCTGACTGTAGGCAATTGGGTCTCTCAAACCACCCAGCAGGGTTTACTCATCTCCTCACATTTACCCCCGAGATTCACCACATAGTTTTCTTCAGGACATAAGAACTATAGTGTCAATATTATGCCAATTAATTAAACTATGTTTCTCAGAAATGTGTGAGCGAGTAGGGACTAGTTACATTTTACACTTTATAAAACACTAATATTTGCAAAAGTATGCAATTTTTCAGCTGTGTCAAGTATATGTGCAGCCTAAATGCAGAAAATGTGGTTTAAATCATTATTTGAATCTTAAATGACACACACACTCCCCAGTCACCACGAAATTGAACTTTTAATAAGTCTATGATCTGTGTGGATGACGCAGTGTTCCAATTGGCCCCCAGTGTTATATCCGGAACGACTCTTAGGTCAAGGATGAGGAGATGGGAAGCAGATGTGGTTTGGCTTAGATGGTCAAAAGATCAAATGACACACTTAGACCCTCAAAATAGCATTGATTTAGTATCTCTATTGGGAATTTGAATACTATAGTTAAGAAAAAATTGTCTATGTAAAGAGTTCTTCGCAGAAACGCTGTATACGATTTCTATGGATTTGTCTAGGATACACATTAGCTGCCAATATACAGTACCAGTCAAAAGGTTTTTTTCTTTATTTTAGTATTTTCTACATTGTAGAATAATAGTGAATACCTCAAAATTATGAAATAACACATATGGAATCATGTAGTAACCAAAAAAGTGTTAAACAAATCAAAACATATTTTATATTTGCGATTCTTCAAAGTAGCCAACCTTTGCCTTGATGTTCAGGTTATTAACAGCTTATTTGGTGTAGCATGGGCATTTCATGTGAACAGAAAAAAAGCCAGCCAACAACTCAAACTTTGCTATTTTGATTTTCACATTGACGCCTCCTCAATCATTTTGGGGCTTCAACTCTAAAACTCTATTAATTCCCCAGAGGGAAGAATTTGTTGGAAATGTCAGTTTTCCAGACAAAATGCCAGAGTTTGAGTTGAATAAGTTATGTTCCCCTTTTTAAAAATAGCAAAAGCACATGTATACAAACATAAAGCAACACCATTGCACGTCTCTCCCATGTGAACTACTTGTTGTGTGTATGTACTGACATGTGGAACTGATAGATGCGCACACACACATTACAATTTACACACATTTCAAAACATTAACATGTAAACAGATTTTTTGGTTATCTGTCGGACCCCAGTAAGACTAGCTATCATCATTGGCGTCGGCTAATGGGGATCCGAATAAATCAAATGTATAAGCAATTTGAACACATTTGACTCCAAATGTCACCTGTCAAATCCTTCCATCATTTCAGTGTTATGATTATAGCAACAGATGATGTCAATGAAAAGTTGTTCCAGGTGGTCTGCCAGCCAGAATACGAGCCTAGACGTCTAGACCTACTGCTGCGCCTGCACCGCCCGCATCTCTTTGCTATCAACTTCCAATCAGGTTGAGTGCATTTCAGCACCATAATCGGCAGCCAGCTCCTCCTCCTCAGCGCTACCTGCTCTGTGTTGGTACTGACGACCAGCTCCCACGACTTTCTGGAAACACCGTTCAATTGGCCCACGGGACTAATCATTCAGCTGGGGTTGCAATTTTAGCACACAATTTCAACGGGACATTTTTGTTTACTCAAATGGACACCAATGGACATTGGCTAGTGGCGGTCATCAACCACATGGACAGATTATTTGTGGTGTGTAATTTATATGGATACTGTTCTAGTCCTCCAACTGACTTACTTCTAGAGGAAGTTAAAGAAATTCTTAAAAGTCTTATGAGAAAATATCCATCCAGTCAGATTATAGTTGGTGGGGATTTTAATATGGTTTATTATAATGAGACTGATAGATTGCCCCATAGGCCTAACATTGGTGTGAACAAATTGGCATATGGACTTAATTGACATATGGAGAATTAAAAACCCTGGAGAGAAACAGTACACATGGAGTAATAGAGATCGTTCACCAAAATAAAGAATTTACTTGTGGTCCAGGATCTGTCGCAGCCGGCTGCGCCCGGGAGACCCATGGGGCAGCACACAATTGTCCCAGCGTCATCTGGGTTAGGGGAGGGTTTGGCCGGCAGAGATGTCCTTGTCCCATCGCGCACTAGTGACTCCTGTGGTTGGCCGGGCGCAGTGCACGCTGACACGGTCGCAAGCTGTACGGTGTTTCCTCCAACACATTGGTGCAGCTGGCTTCAGGGTTAAGTGTGTGTGTGAGGACGCACGGCTCTCAACCTTCAACTCTCCCGAGTCCATACTGGAGTTGCAGCGATGAGACTAGACTGTAACTACCAATTGGATACCACGAAATTGGGAAGAAAAAGGGAGAAGAAAAAAAAATATATATATATATTTTAAAGAATTTACTTGTGGGTGACAACCTCTAGTCTTGAACCCAAGACTGTAGAGGTAAAAATACTGCTTGCAGTCCCAACGGATCATAAAGTAATTTGGCTGACTGTAAGAATGTGCAGTAATGATGATAAGAAATATTCTGGTGGTTATTGGAAATTAAATAACTCATTGTTATTGCATGATGATTTAAAAATGTGATTAAGAATCTAATTTCTGTTTACTGGAATTCAGCTACCTCTAATGCAGAATATGGGAAATATTGGGAACTGCTGAAATTTAAACTCCGCTCAGCCTGTATTACTTATGGGAAACGGCTTGCTTTAAGAAGATGTGAGGTAGCTGAGCTCTCTAGGACAATTGTTGATATCGCAGAGATTGAGCATCTTGATCTTAATGAGAAAGCTAAATTGAACAATTTACGGAATCAACTTGATACATTTTATGAGGAAAAGGCTAGAGGAGCCTTCATAAGATCCAGAAAAAAATGGCTTGAAAAAGGTGAAAAGAACAGTACCGGTAGATACCTTTTTAATTTGGAAAATAGGAGTGGGGAACTCAGCACACTTCGTAAATGTAAGATTAATGGGGTAACCTCTGAGGATAGAGTTATTATCAGACTTTACCACTAAGTTTTATGAGAATCTTTACTCCTTAGCTATAGGAGGACAGGCTCATTGTTATGGCTAGACTGGAATCAATGGAACGATGTATATATTTTTTAATTAGTGTATTTGCAATTCTTATAGAATGTACTACTTATATATCCAAGCCTTTTGCCAGCTTTACGTTATTAATTTGTTGAATTTCCGTTGAATTGTTTGCTTTATTGTTCAATTTTTTTCACTCAGTTTGAGTAACTCTAGGGATCTCCTTGATTCTATAGAGAATGTTAACTCGGTTAGTGAAGAATTAAATCAGTCTTTATTTATTGATTAATTATGGACATCCAATATGGGGTTGGTCAATTACGAAATAACAAATCTCCAGGTTGTGATGGATTAACCTCTGAATTTTACAAAACCTTCTCTGAAGAAATAGCACAATTTTTACTCGAAACCTTTAAGGAGGCTATAAAGAAGGGAAAACTACTTATACCTAAACCACACAAGGATCTCTTAAATATTGATAATTAACGTCCAATCACACTGCTAAATAACGACTACAAAATGATAGCCTCAATCTTTGTGAAAAGGTTGAAGTCATGCTTGAATGATCTGATTGATGAATGTCAATCAGGGTTTATGAAAGGCTGCCATATATCTAATAATCTGAGGCTGGTCTATTGGATGACTTCCCTGTTATCTTATTTTTGGATTTTCAGAAAGCATTTGATAGTGTAAGTCACAATTTTATCTTTGATTGTCTTAAGCATTTGAAGTTTGGTCATTTTTTTGTTGATTCTATAGGAGCTCTGTATAATGGTGGCAATAGCTGTATCAAACTCTTTCATGGAACATTCTCAAGGTTTAACATTTACAAAGGAATATGACAAGGTTGTTCAATCTCACCTTTTTTATTTTTGTTAGTATCTCAAATCTTATGTTCATTAGTTTATCAAAGTCAATTTGAAGGCATTACATTCCAGGCCAGAGAGATCAAGATATCCCAAATGGCGGATGACACCTCACTTTTTTTGAAAAATGTGTCACAAGCTAGATTAGCATTAGATATTGTGAAGCAGTTCTCCAAAATCTCAGATTTGTCATTAAATCTTTTCAAATGTGAGTTGTTTGTTCTGAAAGGAGCTGTCAATCAGCATCTCTGAAAAATATACTGTAACATACCTTGGTGTAAAGATCACCAAAAACCTTAAGGCGGTGAATGATCTTAGTTTGAATCCTGTAACTGAATCTATCAAAAGTTAGAGTGCTCTTATCAAAAGCTGAGGGGCTATCTCGTGCATCCTATCTTTTTTAATCTATTGACTTTCCCAAATTCACGTGCTGTACCTTAGATAGGCTTTTGCACAACTTCATACGGAAAAACAAGCCACATAAGAAAAAAATTGATGTTATCACCAACAGGGTTTGTGATGGCGGTCTAAATGTCTTAGACTTCACTCTCTTTAAACAGATATCAAACGTCAACTGGGTTAAAAGGTACTTACAAAATCCTCATAGTTTCTAGAATATTATATCTCATTTTGTTTTTCAGAAGCTCGGGGCTTAATTTTTTACTACAATGTCCCTAAACTTCTTGTGAAATTGGCAGCTTTTCACAAGCAGGCTTTAATGTCCTGGGCTTTGCTGTATAAACACAACTTTTCATCTCATAAATGTTTTATATGGAATAATGGGTCGATATTACATAGAAACAAGATGCTATTTTACCGTAACTGGTTCTCAAAAAACATTGTCCTTGTCAGCCAATTAGTATTAGTGGGAATCTATTTACGCAGAGAGAATTTATGGAAAGATACAACTGTGAGGTTTCTAGGTAGGAAAATGACACTGTTATAAAAGCTATACCTAGTGGGATAAAATCTTTACTTTAGAATAATACATATTTTGGAACATCTCCTATTGTAAGCGATATCCAGGTGAATGGCATAGGTTGTAACGCTCGTCGTTGGAATGAGAAGAGGAGGACCAATGCGCAGCGTGGTATGTGTCCATGTCAATATGTAATGAATCAAGTGAACACTGAAAATACAAAATTACAACGTGAAAGACAGAAACGAAAACGAAACAGTTCTGTATGGTGCAGACACACAACAGAAAATAATCACCCACCAAACACAATGAAAACCAGGCTACCTAAATATGGCTCCCAATCAGAGACAACGACTGACACCTGCCTCTGATTGAGAACCATACTAGGCCAAACACATAGAAAAAGACAACCTAGACATACAACATAGAATGCCCACCCACATCACACCCTGACCAAACAAAACATAGAAACATACAAAGCAATTTATGGTCAGGGCGTGACATAGGTTTACTAGATAATAAATTCAACAATCGTTTATTAAGGGATATTGTCACGGCCGTTGTAAGGAGGAGACCAAGGTTCAGCGTGGTATGCGTACATTCTTCTTTATTTAAGAATGAACACTGAACAAACAAACAAAATAACAAAATGAGCAATGAAGCTAATATGAGTAGTGCATACAGGCAACTAAACATAGAACGAGAACCCACAAACACCAAAGGGAAAATGGTTACCTGAATATTATCCCCAATCAGAGACAACGATAAACAGCTGCCTCTGATTGGGAACCATATCAAGCCACCATAGACATACAAATCACCTAGACCTACAAAACCCTGGACATACAAAAAAGCCTAGACAATACAAAAACTATCGTACCCACCCTAGTCACACCCTGACCTAACCAAAATATAAAGAAAATCGAGATATCGCAGGTCAGGGCGTGACAGTACCCCCCCCCCCCCCCAGAGGTGCGGACTCCCGGCCGCAAACCTGAACCTATAGGGGAGGTGTGAATCTACCCTCGGTTGCGTCTCCGGTTCTGGACGCAGCCCCCCCTCTTTACGCTGATCCTTCCGCCTTTGTAGAACCGGACCGTGGATCATCGCCGGAGGCTCTGGACTGCGGATCATCGCCAGAGGCCCCGGACTGAGAACCGTCGCCGGAGACCCCGGACTGGGAACCTTCGCCGGAGACCCCGGACTGGGGATCGCCGCCGGAGTCTCCGGACTGGGGATCGCCGCCGTTGGAGGTTCCGGACTGTGGCCCGTTGTTGGAGGTTCCGGACTGGGGACTGTCGCCGGAAGCTCTGGACTGGGGACTGTCGCCGGAAGCTCTGGACTGGGGACTGTCGCCGGAAGCTCTGGACTGTGGAAGCGCACTGGAAGACTGATGCGTGGTGCCGGAACTGGTGGTACCGGGCTGAGGACACGCACCTCAGGGCAAGTGCGGAGAGGAGGCACAGGCCGCATTGGACTGTGGAAGCGCACTGGAGGCCTGATGCGTGGTGCCGGAACTGGTGGTACCGGGCTGATGACACGCATCTCAGGGCGAGTGCGGAGAGGAGAACCAGGACGTACTGGACTATGGAGGCGCACTGGAGATCTGGAGCGTAAAGCTGGCACACTGCGTCCTGGCTGGATGCTCACTTGAGCCCGGCAAGTGCGAAGAGCTGGAATAGAGCGCATCGGGCTATGAATGCGACCTGGAGACACCGTGCGCATCACTGCGTAACACGGTGTCTGACCAGTCACACTCTCCCCAGCACGCCCGCTCTGCAGCGCTCTCAGTGCTAGCACCTCTCTCCAGAATCTTGCGTCGAACTCCTCATCCGACTCCCTGACTGTCCCTGGTTCGCTCCTTGGCTCCGCCGACTGCTCCATGTGCCCCCTCCAAAAAGTATTGGGGCTGCCTCTCGTGCTTGCCTCGTTTGTATTTCTCCTCGTAATATCGCCATTCCGCTTTCGCTGCCTCTATTTCTTCCTTCGGAAGGCGATACTCCCCCGCCTGTGTCCAGGGTCCTGCGCCATCCAGAATCTCTTCCCATGTCCATTCCTCCTGAACACGCTGCTTGGTCCTTTGTGGTGGGTTCTTCTGTCACGGCCGTTGTAAGGAGGAGACCAAGGTGCAGCGTGGTATGCATACATTCTTCTTTATTTAAGAATGAACACTGAACGAACAAACAAACAAAATAACAAAACGAACCGTGAAGCTAATATGAGTAGTGCATACAGGCAACTAAACATAGAACAAGAACCCACAAACACCAAAGGGAAAATTGCTACCTAAATATGATCCCCAATCAGAGACAACGATAAACAGCTGCCTCTGATTGGGAACCATATCAGGCCACCATAGACATACAAATCACCTAGACCTACAAAATCCTAGTCACACCCTGAACTAACCAAAATATAAAGAAAACAGAGATATCTCAGGTCAGGGCGTGACAGATATTTTATACATGAATTCTATTCCTTCTGCTATATTTTGTTGGACTTCATTGTTTGATGTAAACTGGCGCCATGCTTGGCTCACTCCACACAAATTTATGGTGACCAATAAAGTAAAGGAGATCTCCTTTATGATTATCCATAGATTCTACCCATGTAATAGCTTGATTTCTAAATATATACCTAATGTTACCAGTGAATGCAGTTTTTGTGAACTAGAAACGGAATCTATCGAACACTTATTCTGTAATTGTTACATAGTGAGGTGTTCTGGATTGATGTAAAACTATATCTTTGCAACAAAATGCATACAACCATTGAAATAGTTACGTTTGACATATTATTTTACTACACTGTTTCCACAAGTGAACGTCAGTATGTCATTAATCTCTTTATTTTATTAGGAACATTTTTCAAACAAATCAAAATGTATCTGATTGGGAAAACTATTTTGAATCATTAAAACGTATACAAAACAAAATGTAAAAAAAAAAAGTATTCGCTACATGTCTGTATTTGATTTGATATAATGTGGATTTGTATTATTATTTTTTCTCTTCCTTATTTATTTGTATAATCCCTCTGGGTGTAATGTTTTTTGTGTTTTGCATGTTACCCTTTAATAAAATATACTGTATATATTGTTGTTTTTTTTATGAAAAAAAAAGACCGTTGAAATCGATTTTCACAGTCTTTTTTTTTTTAAATTCAAAATGCAGATCAACAATTTACATTCTTACATCATACAAAACAGAGCGCAGGTATTAACGAGAAAATACTAAAACAAACAAAAAATATGAAAAAATAAACAATTCTAGTGCAATTGTAATCACTCTGAAAAAATCTTATTGTAATGATTTAAGAAAACGTTATTCTTGTTGTTATTCACTAGGGTTAATGTTTTAATAAAATAGTTATATTCAATCAAAAAAATTGTAATTTTGGTATAGAATTTTGGAATTCTTGTTTGTGTATAAAGTATTTGGCAACAAGAATAAAACATTTCACAATCATTTCAATGGTCTTGTTATCATTGCAATAGTAACATATTATATTTGTCATGTCAAAAACATGGGTAGTGTTCATAACGGTAAATAAGTATTTCGCAAGGTTTTCCCCAAATTCTGACACAAATTTACATTCAAAGAACAAGTGAGACAGATTCTCACATTCTTTTTCACAGAAAACGCAGATACCATCAATAGCCACAAATTTGGATATCATAAAATTGTATGGATATCTCTTATGTAAAACTTTAAAGTGTACTTCCTTAACTTTGTTTGGTATACAATATTTGTAAGGCCTTAACCATGCATTTTTCCAGACAATGTCAGGAATAAATAAGCATGTTCCAGAAAAATGTGCCTCTTGGTGTAAGTTGGTTTTGTGAATGAAGAATTTGTCTTATATATTTATTACAACAAGATTTCTCAAGTAAGCCAACGCCTTCCAATTTAAGTTCTGGATAAACTTTGTGATCATTACCAAAGCTAAGATGAGTTTTCATTAGTGTAGTTAGACCACTGGGAATGGCTTTGATCACAGAAATAAACTCTCTGAAAGGTATTGGAAACTCTTTCAATGTTATAAATTGTTCATATGTGAGAATATTACCCTTGTTGTCGAAAACACCAATAACAAAGTCAATATTCCTCTCATGCCAGCTGGGGTAGAACAATGACTTATTCCTTACAGTTATGTCTGAATTATTCCACAAAAGAGCTTTATGTGGGGAAAAATTGTGCAGGAAACATATTTTCCAGGCCATTAAGCTTGTTGGTGAAACCTAGCCGGTGAAACCTAGCAGGAATATAATTACATTTCAGTAAAAATTGAAGACCTCCCAACTTATTAAACACATTATTTGGAATGAAATACCATTTTGAATCAGTATTGATTAAACATCTTTCAACCAGTTGATCTTGAAAGTGTTTTTTCATATATGTTTTGAACGCACTGATAAGTCTGAAGTCAGAGATTTTTGAGTTCTCAGTTGTTTTGAACGCGGCAACAATGGCCAATACATCGCATTAGCAGTCCAGGGTTTATATACACCATTGGTTTCTTTAATGTATCGTTAACCCTGGCCACAGGGATTCGGTTGGCCTTGTAAAGTGTCAATCTACAGATTTTCCGCCCTATAGATAAAGTAGGGGCGTCTCTGTATGACATCATTTGCCAAACTTTTCAACATGGCGACACAACAAACGGAAGCGATCGAAGCAATGGAAAATGCGAACCGAACTTTGCATCCTGGCTTCAGTAACGACAAGTATTCTCTGCTCGTCATTGTCGGTGGACATAGTCGGACTGGATTTGTGGACTACGTGGTTGCAGAGATAAAGAGAGGTAATGTGGACCAATGTTGATTGATTTAGTGCCAGACTGCGCTTCCACCTCCCGATTTGGCTCGAGCTAGCGCCTTTAGTACAGGTGACGTTGCATACTGTATTACTGCGGTTTCAAGTATATTCCGTCAACAAATGGTTCTAATTGCAAATCAACACACACATCAGCCAATTGTCACGGAAATATCCCCCTAGTCTCGTGAATGTATGTAAATGTTTTCCACGACGAAATACAACGTTAAAGATGATGCCACACGCACCCCCCGTTTGTAGTAGACATTAAATGGAAAGATAAGGGAGGAGGAAGCCAGTAAGGGATACAATAACAACAAGGATGTTGAATCTCCTGGCAGATGGTTAGCAGAGGGCATCTGCATGGTGTGTAAGTTAACAAAACAAAATGGTCAATATGGTGTGATGGTGTAAGTTCACAAAACAAAATGGGCAATATTATTTTACTTCGAATCTGATTTACCAGTTGATCACTAGCTTTGGATGATCTTGCCTGATAGACCAGCTGTCAATCAGACCATAAACTAGACAGCTAGGTTAGCAACGGAAGTTTAAACTATTTAAAATTATCAGGCATAATTTAAAGTTAAAAGACCATTTAATGCAATGGCATGCTTTAGCACTTACTCTATAATGATTAGTTCTGACATTTAAATCTTAAATACTGTCGTCCATATTTACGAATACATATTTTGTGTAAATTATCATTCATTTATTTAAATTTAACACATTTCAGCATTATATAAAGTATTTTTTTTACACCCATTTCGCAGTAATCATTCTGGGATTCAAGTGTCAGACATGTCTAAAACCCTTCCTCCAAAGTACAATGCTTCATTTTCTGTTGTCTTACCTAGAATGACTCTGTATGATGTGCAGGTGGTCACCAGAGTTCTAATTAGTGGCTTTGATGACCTTGTCATTGAAGCATATTCATAAAAATGTTCTATGCTATTTTGTTACCAGTATATAAAGCTTGGGCAGCTAAGCTGAATTTTGTTTTTTCTTCTCTGTTTGTACACCATATAAGATTGTTCTTGATGACAGCAAGTGCCTCTGAGTGATTTAAGGCAACTGTGTACTTCTATCATGAATCACATTTATTTCAATTACATGATTACATGACATGATGCAGAGTTGCCTCTGTCTGGTAGTGGGCAGGGGCTCCATTTTGTGTGTGCATTGACATTTGCTTGGCTCGTAGTGTTGAGGAATCCAATAGCTGTCATTTCCCACTTCTGATTAGCTGAGGAAAGCTGTTTTATGCTGAGTTCATCTTTTACAGACTTGCATTACTAGCCACACTGCAAATCACTCTTTCATCCCATGGCAACAAGCCAATGGAAGGGCTCAACATTTGTACCCGCCGCTCTATCTAAGGAGCCGAATAGCTTTTGCCTCACTTTCCAAGGACATTGCTCCAGAGAAAGGTGTGGTATGTTTGTTTACTAAACACGGCAGTAAACACATTGAGCAGGCAGAGACATTTTAGATTACATTTAGCCTACGTTGCATCTTCCTCATCCCTTTAAGACTGCTTGTTTTGGAGGAAAGTTTATCTTGGCTTGCATCCATAAAATGCACTGTGTTTAAAGACTCCTGTCTGGTTCCAAGATGCCACTGTGCTGGACTTCTGGTGGTTTCTCACCAGGGAGGGACTCCCCTGTGCACTGACTTCTCCAGGGTCAAGACAGGAGATCGTTGTAAAGGTCTGGCCTCTCGAGACCACTCAAGACCTCAGGGTCCTCTAGTCTCACACGAGATCACGGAATGGGTGGGCTTTTTCCCCAAGCTTGTAAGGGTTTTTGTAAGGGTGCCTTCTTGCTGTTTGTTTTAGTTTAGTTACTAACATACAGCCCTGCGCATCTGTCAGGGTGTTGCCTTAATAGTTCCGATTTTGTAGAAAGAAACAGTTTGCGGTGAGCTTTGAACACGCCAAGGCTAGTAACATTCACAACGCTTGTTTGTAACTTGCTTGTAGCTGATTTCTTTTCTTCCCACTCACGCTTCAATGAATAGCAGGAAATTATATTTCCAAATAACGTCAACATCCTGATTTGTGTGTCACACCTGTATAGCGTTAGTTAATGGAAGAATATGCGATTTTTATTGCTTCCGGCTACTTAGAAAATTAGTAACAAATCAAATGGTGATGAGTGAATCCTCAAATACAGACAAAAAATTATGATTTGAGGGATTTTCACAAAATGTAATCCACAGAATAGTCCTTTGGTAGAAGGATTGTTGACATATACAGTATATTTGGAAAGTATTCAGACCGCTTCCCTTTTTACACATTTTGTTACATTACCGGATTGTGTGGAGGCACAAATCTGGGGAAGGGTACCAAATAATGTCTGCAGCATTGAAGATCCCCAAGAACACAGTGGCCTCCATCATTCTTAAATGAAAGAAGTTTAGAACTACCAATACTCTTCCTAGAGCTGTCTGCCTGGCCAAATGGTGCAATCGAGGGAGAAGGGCCTTGGTCAGGGAGGAGACCAAGAACCCAATGGTCACTCTGACAGAGCTCTAGAGTTCCTCTGTGGAGATGGGAGAACATTACAGAAAGACAACCATCTCTGCAACACTTCACCAATCAGGCTTTTATGGTAGAGTGGCCAGATAGAAGCCACTCCTCAGTAAAAGGCACATGACAGCCCGCTTGGAGTCTAAAGACTCTGACCATGAGAAACAAGATTCTCTGGTCTGATGAAACCAAGATTGGCCTGAATGCCAAGCGTCATGTCTGGAGGAAACCTGCCACCATCCCTACAGTGAAGCATGGTGGTGGCAGCATCATGCTGTGGGGATGTTTTTCAACGGCAGGGACTGGGAAGACGAGTCAGGTTTGAGGGAAAGATGAACGGTGCAAAATACAGAGATCCTTGATGAAGCGCTCAAGAATGGGGCGACGGTTCACCTTCCAACAGGACAACGACCCTAAGCACACAGCCAAGACAACGCAGGAGTGGCTTTGGAACAAGTCTCTGAATGTCCTTGAGTGGCCCACCCAGAGCCCGGACTTGAACCCGATCGAACTTCTCTGGAGAGACCTGAAAAGAGCTGTGCAGCAACACTCCCCATCCAACCTGACAGAGCTTGAGAGGATCTGCAGAGAAAAATGGTACAAACTCCCCGAATACAGGTGTACTGTGCTTGTAGCATCATACCCAAAAAGACTCGAGGTTGTAATTGCTGCCAAAGGTGCTTCAACAAAGCATTGAGTAAAGGGTCTGAATACTTATGCAAATGTTGTATTCCCCCCCTAAAATTTTTTTTCTACATTTGTAGAAATGTCTAAACTTGTTTTTGCTTTGTCATTATGGGGTATTGTGTGTAGATTGAATTAAAAATAAATATTCAATAAATTTTAGAATAAGGCTGTAACGTATCAAAATATGGAAAAAGTGAAGGGGTCTGAATACTTTCTGAATGCACTGTATATAGCTCCATTACTCCAGTATCCCTGCACATTGCAAATATGGTTTGGAACTGAACCTGTGTGTATATAGTATGCTTACTTACTTATTGTGTTTGTCTTATTTCTCATGTTTTTTTTCTACGATTACATTGCTACTGATTATTGCATTGTTGGGTTTTGAATTTGCAAGAAAGGCATTTCACTGTACTTGTGCATGTGACATTAAAACTTGAAACTGAAACTTGAATATTTCATGGCCCTAAACCCGCCCACCCCGCGGATATAACCGCGGGGACTTTGTGTTATTTACATTTACATTTAAGTCATTTAGCAGACGCTCTTATCCAGAGCGACTTACCCGCGCATCACTTGTACACTGTTAGTCACTCACCCTTCTAGATAACTTGAAACAGCCTAACCAGGTATTGTCTTGAAGTCGCCTAGGCTAGCTAGTGCTAGCCAACTTCTTTCACCAATTAGCAGGCCGGTGTTCGACCCGTGGCAAAGTTGGTTTGACATTGGATAGTCTTCTTTTGTCTGGGTTTTATGAGGAATCACTTTGATTTTATTTCCGTGCCCTTTGCATAGGCTTGTAGAATCTGCTGCTACATTTAGCATGTTATTTCGGATAGTTTCCCCATGCTCACAAACATCACTTGATTCCCATAAATTGATGCAAGTTGGCAACTTGTGTACCATTTACAAGAATTGACTGCAAATGTCAGTGAATAGTTTTGGTCTCCAAAATATGTAATTGTCATGCCTCCTTCAGTGTGCCTTGGCAGCGTTCAGTGTGATGGAATGGTGAAGTCTCTTGAAGAAGCCGGCAGCCCTGAGAGCCCAGCTACGCTGCCGAGCATAAATAATGCAACCTATTTACTTCAGCTTAGCTTCACCAGAGTGCCAGAGAATAAAGTCTCCGTTGTCAGGACGTACACGTTGGTTCTTCCACTACCCCTTTAGCATTAGCTATTCGGAGTTACCTTATCACCATCCAGACAGACTCCAACAACCGTGCAGTTCAGAGGCGAGGTGTGGATGTACTACCCAGAATACCCTGGGTTGCTAGGAGAACATTGTCCTTAAATGCAGAGGTTGGGTAAGTTGGTAGTGGCATTCGATGTTGTCTACCATTTCTATCTCGTTCAGCTTGGGCAAGGGAGGGTACTAGGGACGATGCAGCTGTGTGTCTGAGTGTGAAAATACTGGACTCTGGCTGCATCTTGTTGAGAGCTTGTACCCCCATAATGAGACTGAATGTGTAAAGTTCAGTCATTAGCAGTGTTTCCCCTAGGATTTTGTTTTGATGCAATGGAAAAGTTAGGCGGCTACAGGGGTCTGGGTGAATTCCCCCTGGAAGATCTTTTTTTTGTAGAACGACTGAGAATGTTACTTCTGGTGACTTTTTAAAGACAATTTGTACTCCAATACATGAACATTTAATTATGTTGATCTGTGCCACTGCACGGATCACCCAGCTCATACTGACACATACCCATGAGCCTCCTGTCTTGCATCCTCACCCACTGAGTCCCGATCGACACCGGACGTCCATGAACTTTGAAAAGTAGTTGAAATTTGGTCAGTCCACCCTGGCCTTGATGTTAACGTCCACAGAGAGAGCGGACTGGACCAAATCTGAGCCTATCATGGACAAATGCTTAACAAGCTTTGATAGTACAGTGAGTTGAGCATAGAAGAGTACAGTACAGTTAGTAAAGTACAGGACAGTGACTACAACACAGTCGATTATAGTACAATGCAATACAGTACAGTAAAGATGTCCAAAGGAGAATGACATTCATTTCCATAGTTATGCATTTCTGTGTAGTACAGATCAGGGAACCATTACCATAATTCCATTACCGGGTGTAAATCCACTTCACTTACTGTAGTTTAATAACCAAATAGATTTTTTTCAAACTCAAGGTGCCATGTCATAGCTGACATACCCTTCTTTCTGCAGACATCTTTGAATCTTAATTTGGAGCAGATATTTAAGAGTTTTTGAAAAACCTGGTTGCATTAAAAACAGATTTTACCGTAATTCCATTACCAAAGTTTGCATCTGCAAAGTTCTTCCACTAAATTTAGGTTTTGTACATTTTTCCATGGAAATTGTTAAAAGTAGTCCTCGTGCATAGAGTTGTATGTTGTTAAACTTTTGAAATCAATGCTTTTTGTTTGGCATACATTTTAATGTGAAAACTGTGTTAAAGCTTAATTCTGTTACAGTGGAATTGCCCGTCAGTATCTGTGTTGAGGCCATGTGACTGATGTCACAAACACTTCCTCTGTGTGTGTGTGTGTCACACTGCTCACCATATCCTTCCCTTCCTGGTCAGTGATAGAGGCAGGCGCTTTGTTAATGATTTTGTTTGGGGAACAAGCCTGAAGAAACGGTCTTGTGTTGAAGATTCTCTGAGTATAACATGATTAAAAGTATTTGGTGATGACTGTAAATTTGTACATTTTTTTAAATGAATGCAGACCCTGAATACTCTATCCCTTCTACATGGTGAACATGCTTGTGATTGCTGGCAAAGTGCAAATAGAAGAGGGGCTTCCTATTGAAAGAACAACGCTGTGCAGGTGGTCTGTCAGTTGGTTCAGCTGTGCTGGTTCTTATGTGTTGTTGTAATGTGCTGATGGACGGCATAGAAAAGATAACAGACATTTTGACCTGCTGGGGTTTTCTTTGCTCCAACCCAACGGTGGGTCAAGCCAGCCCTAGTCTAGCCCAGACAAGTCTTCTCTTGTCTGAGACTTAGCAGCTGCCTCTGTGTACTCTAGAATCCTCTCAGGACCCCTCAGCCCCATTTCCCATCTGCTACCACCAGTGTCCATTGTACTCCCTCTTGAGTGTCTGTGTTGTATGTGCCACTGGCTTAACACTAGACCCGCTAAAGCGGTCATTTTGACAGCTCATGAATTAATTGTATTTTTCTGCCATTTCTAAAGTCATATCCCCTCCGTCGTTGACTTTTCCTAAAAAAGTCTATATAACACACTGTCGTTGTTAGAATTGTTAAATCACAAACAGAACTGGAATTAGAACCAGTTTTAGGAGGGCGTGTCATTATTTGAATGGTTTTCCCCGTTGCCCTTCCTCCCGACAGTAGGGCCTGCTCCGCTCATTCTCCCGACGTTGGAAGGTGCAGTGGCCAGTTGATAATCACCCTGGTAATTGCCTCAACTGAACCTAAATGAATCATGACCTCTCTGATTATTCTTCTGATTCTACACCTCTGAGGCCTAAGTGCAAAAAAGGCAAAATGGTGCGCACTGAGCAGGTTCCCGCGCCACCACCAAATGAAACGGTGAGAAGGGAAGGGAAGGCACCATTTCGGAAAAGATCCACATCGGGCAGCAGGTGAGCAAGTGTCGGAGAATGTGGTGATGAGGCTTGTGGAACTTTACGTTGGCAAGGGGAGAAATGTCACAGTGGACAATTTCTTCACTTTACTGTCATTGGTGAAGAAGTTGCTTGCAAATAAAACAAGCTTAGTCGGCACCATGAACAAAGCAAGACGGGAGCTTCCTCCCTCAAAATAAGGCACCTGCACAGTCGTTGTACTCCACAACGGTGCTGATGAATGACAACACTCACACTATACCAATTAAAGGCAAGAAAGAACGTTTCTGTCATGAGCACCATGCATCCGACAGTTGCCATAGTCAGGGACACAATAAAGAGAACCGGATACTGTTACGCACTATAACCAAAGATATGTCAATATTGCATAATACACATTGCCATATATACTGAACAAAAATATGAACGCAACATGTGAAGTATTTGTCCCATGTTTCATGAGCTGAAGTAAAAGATCCCAGAAACAATCCATACTTTCAAAATGCTTATTTTGCTAATTTTGTGTACAAATGTGTTTATGTCCCTTTTAGTGAGCATTTCTCCTTGGTCAAGATAATCCATCCACCTGACAAGTGTGGCATATCAAGAAGCTGATTAAACAGCATGATCATTACACAGGTGCACATTGTGCTGGGGACAAAAAAAAATCCACTCAAAAATGTGCAGTTTTGTCACACAACACAATGCCACAGATGTCTCAAGTTTTGAGGGAGCGTGCAATTGGCATGCTGACTGCAGGAATGGCCATCAGAGCTGTTGCCAGATAACTTAATGTTCATTTTTTGACCATAAATTGCCTCCAACTTTGCTTTAGAGATTTGGCGGTACATCCAACCGGTCTCATAACCGCAGACTATGTGTATGGCGTTGTGTGGGCGAGCGGTTTGCTGATGTCAACGTTGTGAACAGAGTACCTCATGGTGGCGTTGGGGTTATGGTATGAGCAGGCATAAGCTACGGACAACGAACACTATTACGTTTTATTGATGGCAATTTGAATGCACAGAGATACTGAGTTTCTGAGGCCCATTGTCATGCCATTCATACCTCGTGTTTCAGAAGGATAATGCATGGCCACATGTTGGATCTGTACACAATTTTCTGATTGCCACTAGGCATGAAAGGGGGCCAAAAAAATGTCATGTTCTGATCTGGTGGAAAGGTCATAAAATAGGTGTACCTGAGTACTACTTATCCCTTGCGCAAAACAGCCTACGGCTGTGTTTGTCTGTACGGAGCTCACTAGCGCCAGAATATTTTATTCAATGTTTCCTAGCACCAGCTTAGGCTGGACCAAGTTAATACAATAATTGATACAATGTTTCAAGTTTCTTGAAAACAGGCCATGCATAGCCAATGTGAATAATAGGATATTTATTTTATCAGGATATTTTCTATCTTTGGGCTTCATTGTGGGACTCATTTGTTTTTCAACAGGACAATGACCCAACATACCTCCAGGCTGTGTAAGGGCTGTTTTACCAGCCAGCTGGTAATGTTGTGGTTCAGCCACGACTCTGTGAAAGCATAAGATTTTACAGTTTTTAATGTCCCGTTGGTCGTTTAATCTTCCTCGTAGGTCATAGATTTTATTTTCCAATGATGATTGCATGTTAGCTAGAACGGAAAGCAGTGGGGGTTTATTCGATCGCCTATGAATTCTCAGAAGGCAGCCCGACCTCCGTCCTCTTTTTCTCCGTCTTTACGCAAATTACTGGGATTTGGGCCTGTTCCCGGGAAAGCAGTATGTCCTTCACGTCGGACTCGTTAAAGGGGAAAAAATGATACATTAGCTATATCAGATGACCTGGCCTGCACAATCCCCCGACCTCAACCAAATTGAGATGGTTTCGGATTTGTCGGACCGCAGAGTGAAGGAAAAGCAGCCAAGAAGTGCTGAGCATATGTGGGAACTCCTTCCAGACTGTTGTAAAAGCATTCCAGGAGAAGCTGGTTGAGAGAATGCCAAGTGTGCAAAGCTGTCAAGGCAAAGGGTGGCTATTTTTGGTTACTACATGATTTCATATGTGTTATTTCATAGTTTTGATATCTTCACTATTATTCTAGTGTAGAAAATAGTAAAAATCAAGAAAAACCCTTTGTGTAGGTGTCTAATTTTTTGTGTGTAGACAGACAGAGACAGACATATATCTATATCTCATATTTCGACCTATCAATTGGTCGAAAGAACAGAAGACTCGTTCTACCAAGATTATTTTTTAGTCTGGGATGGCCCTAGTAAAGAGAGGAAGAGGCGAAGCGAGGTTTCAGTCTCGCCAAAATGTGTCCAAAATAAGCCCAATGTGTTTCTATGGGCTTATTTTGAACCTCAGCTTGTCGCCTGCCTTTATTTATAAAGCCCTTTTTACATAAGCCGATGTCACAAAGTGCTATACAGAAACCCGGCTTAAAACCCCAAACAGCAATCAATGCAGATGCAGAAGCACGGTGGCTAGGAAAAACTCCCTAGAAAGGCCAGAACCTAGGAAGAAACCTAGAGGAACCAGGCTCTGATGGGTGGCCAGTCCTCTTCTGACTGTGCCGGGTGGAGATTATAACAGAACATGGCCAAGATGTTCAAATGTTCATAGATGACCAGCAGTGTCAAATAATAATCACAGTGGTTGTAGAGGGTGCAACAGGTGCAACCTCAGGAGTAAATGTATTTTCATAGCCGATCATTCAGTTAAACAGCAGTTGCGGGGGTGAGAAAGTTGAAAACAGCAGGTCCGGGACAAGGTAGCACGTCTGGTGAACAAGTCAGGTTTCCATAGCCGCAGGCAGAACAGTTGAAACTGGTGGACTGGGGACAGCACAACCAGGTGGACTGGTTACAGCAAGGAGCCATTAGGCTAGGTAGTCCTGAGGCATGGTCCTAGGATGATATTATATTAGGATGATCATCTCGTCATTACATACAGATCTCTGGTGTAAATGGGAAGGTGCACAGAAAGAGACGAGACCAAAAAGACAACATGAGAACAAGCGGCCATAAACGCTCATAGAAACAAAAGAAAACAAAATCTTGATGCCTTGCGATACAGGCATTTGGAATATCGTGCAAAAACATTAATTCGACTTTATTAAATTTATCGTCCAGCCCTAGTTTGTGTGTGTGTGTAAGGTCCAGTAAGTGTGCATGGAGCCAGTGCAAGAATGTCAGTGCAAAGAAAAGGGGCTCAATGCAAATAGTCCGGGTATCCATTTGATTAACTGTTCAGCAGTCTTATGGCTTGGAGGTAGAAGCTGTTCAGGAGCCTTTTGATCCCAGACTTGTCGCTCAGGTACTGCTTCCATTGCGGTAACAGAGAGAACAGTCTATGACCTGGTGACTGGAGTCTTTGACAATTTTTAGGGCTTTCCTCTGACACCGCCTGGTATAGAGGTCCTGGATTGCAGGATGTACTGGACAGTACGCACTACCCACTAGCGCATTGCGATCGGATGCCAAGCAGTTGCCATACCAAGTGGCATGCAGCCAGTCAAGATGCTCTCAATGGTGCAGCTGAACAACGTTTTGAGGATCTGAGGGCCCATGACAAATCTTTTCAGCCTCCTGAGTGGGGGAAGAGGCGTTGTCGTGCTCTCTTCAAGATTATGTTGGTGTGTTTGGCTCATGATAGGTTAAGGCTGAGCGGTATACCTTTTCTTACGATATACTGTTATTGGTGCACGGACCAGTTTGGGTTTTTACTTTACCTTCTATAACGGTATTTGAATGTTTGGTTTGTTAAATGTTATACGCGGTGTGTAATGTCCATCTTTATATTTTACTTCGTTACTTGAGTCCTGCCGCTTTCCACACAGACCTTTCACTCAAGCTCATTTGTTGTTCCTCGACCAAGAGACACTTGCGTTCAGTCTGCATGGTCAATGCAGGACACGCAACAATGTTGATGACAACAATGCTGTTTTCACTTTGGTTCTTAATATAAATCCACTAGCGTTTTTATAATTACACTATTAGTTTGTGTTTCTTACATCTGCAAACAGCTAGTGTATTTTCTTAGCAAGTTGTTCCTAAATCTTGTTAGCCGCTAATGCTAATCGCTAGCTAGCTAATACATGTACTGAGTAAGAGCTTACATAATTAGCTATACAGCCTGATAATACCAGTGATGGTTTAGACCTAAATCAGCATGTTTGTGCAACAGTATCTTCTAAATGAAAGAGGAATACACGAAGCAAGAATGTCAGCTACACGAAGTAGTTAAGAGAGAACGTTCAATGTAGCCAAAGATTATAGGGTCCCCTAGGAAACACATAACAACACTTTAGTTCCTACCCTGACACAACTCCTCCCTGGCATTTCCATTTCTTGTCATGTCAAACACTTTATTCAAAGTGCCCACTATTATATTTTAACTATATCATTTGAATAGTCATTGTATTTCCATGATTCCAACAGTTAACCCAAGTGTTTTGCTCTAAATCGCTAGTCAAATTGCAATTGCAACAATTGGTTAAAAATAAGGCTCCGATTTCTTGCACATCGTGCGTGGCAGTGTGGAAATTCTCAAATAAGTGCAGGAAATGTTTACTTTGGTTGAATTGAACAGTATAAAACAATCAGAAGGGAGAAAGAACCATTGAAGTCTCTTAGAATGTATGTGTTTCCACCCTAGGGTTACGCAGTACTCATAAAGCAAATTAAGAACTTTATTTATTCCAAAACATAAAATACTGTCATAACGTCCAATTTAAAAATAAATCCCCCCCAAAATTTGGGGGTGGGGGGGCATATCACCCAGCCCTATGATAGGTTCTCAGTGATGTGGACACAGAGGAACTTGAAGCTCTCATCCCGCCCCACTACAGCCCCGTTGATGTGAATGGGGGCGTGCTCGGCCCTCTGTTTCCTGCAGTCCACGATTAACTCCTTTTGTCTTGCTGACGTTGAAGGAGAAGTTGTTGTCCTGGCACCACACTGCCAGGTCTCTGAGCTCCTCCCCGTAGGCTGTCTCATCGTTCTCGGCGATTAGGCCCACCACAGTCGTGCCTTCTGCAAACTTAATGATAGTGTTGGAGTGCCCGGCCACATAGTTGTGGGTGAACAGGGAGTACAGGAGGGGACTAAGCACGCACCCCTGTGGTGGATGTGTTGTTACCTACCTTCACCACCTGGGTGCGGCCCATCAGGAAGTCCTGAATCCAGTTGCAGAGGGAGTTGTTTAATCCCTGGGTCCTTAGCTTAGTGATGAGCTTGGAGGGCACTATGCTGATGATCGCTGAGCTGTAGTCAATGAACAGCTTTCTCATGTAGGGGTTCCTTTTGTCCAGGTGGGAAAGGGCAGTATGGAGTGCAATAGTGATTGCGTCATCTATGAATCAGTTGCGGCGGTATGCAGGCTTGAGCAGTAGGTATACTGGGGTATTTGGAAAAAGCCATGAGATGGGTTTTTCAATACCATCAAATAGGGCTTGGCGTTATGGCCAAAATCTCATATCCCGATAGGTCATTTCATATCCCGATAACAATACATATCACGATATACACATTTTCTGTAAATTCAATGAATAAATAGTTTATATAAAATGACCTTGTGAAGGCCTATTTCTTATTACATTTTGAATTATACTCAACAAATTAAAGGTATTTGCATTTGGTACCTTGGGTCGAGTGTTTGCACCAACTCATGAAACCCCCTGTTTCTCGACCGTGTAAATTGGGGCCATGTCTTTGCAGATGTAAGTTGTAACGGCAGCTGTTCTCCTTCCATCTTCGTGATTCTTTGCCATATGGTGTGCAGCGGGCAGAAGCCTCTTGCAACGTCTGAGTCAGGGGTTTGTTTTGAGCACTCGACTGTACTTTTTTGGGTCTCATCCGTAGACTCTCTCCGTACTGTTTCACATGATTCTTGCGTAGGTGGTAAGAGGTTAGTGGTGTTTGAGCCTGTTGTTGGGACCGGCCTGCGGTATATTTTGCAGAGGATGGTTTTCTGGTCCGTGTCAGACTTTTCATACCCAAACCACGTCCATGCGACCGAAGTAGCCCCTCTTTTAGGTACGGTCTCCGTGCTCTGTGTCGCGTTCACTCTCCTCTATGTTTGTTTGTGTTGCAAAGCGACTTCCAATTGCCGAACACTATTGCCGTAAAGTGTGATTTGCGACACAACGAAATAAACGGTAGAGCATAATATGAAACGATAGACGTTTTTCTACCGTCACACGATATATATCGTCATATCGCCCGGCCCTACCGTCAACTATTTTTTGGGGAAGTTTTTCAATGATTTTGAATATTTGTAGCAACTTTTTAAGTTAATACTTGCTGTCAACTTGTGCAATACGTTAGGAGATAAAGCATATTGCGTTCTTCATTTCACATGTCACATTATTCCCCAGAACAGTTGAGCCAGTCATGTGTTCCTTGTAAAGTGCATAACAAGAGAAAGCGGGAGCTGGTGAGTCCAGTAAGACCCTTTTTAGTACTGTTTTCCTTTTGAATCAATTCATTTCACTCAGAATGTGCATGCAAATCAGGACAAATGGCTAGATCTTTTCAATGCAAGTTCCAAATCACTGCCAGACAAAGATGTTTGCCTGTTGAGGTTATACGGAAGTAAAGTAATGCCCAGGTCCATGTTCTTCCCTAGCCTGGGTGCTATTCTGAGACATTTGCTTCAGTCTTTTCAGTCTAGAAACAAAACTAGGAATTGTTATATGGGTGCGGTATTCAGTGATTTGGATCTTCCTTTCCTGATCAAAGGGCAGTAACTTATTTTGAGCTGCCCAAGACATTCAGTGTTACAAACGTAAATAATGTTTAATATAGGATGCATGCTAAAACAGTGTGCTTGGCTAGATCATTGTGACAAACTAATATCCTTCTGCTCTCTGTGTAATTTGAATGAGCTTGCAAAAATCCTTAACGAGCATAGCAGTAAGCTACTGTAGCATTACTTCATCAAACTTTAAAACAGAATTTTACAAGAATGAGAAATAATGTCAACACAATGTCTGTAGTGGCAGTTCAGTCTAGAATGGCTGGTCGTTCAGAATGGAATGCCCGACCCCAGAGATCAAAACACGCACTTTCATTTCATTCAATATTTTTTTTTATATATATGAGATATAATTTTTTTTTTTTTTAAAGGATGACTGTGTGTTGCGCTGAATGAAAGTGTGTGTATATATATATATATATATATATATATATATATATATATATATATATATATATATATATATATTTATTAGCCGTCCCTTTTCTGTGTAATTTGCCAATTATTAAACAGTTCAGCAGTAGCCTAACAATAGTGCCACAGAGTATAATAATGAATTTTATAGATATCGTCCCATCTTCATTTAGTTGTTCCAGAATGAGCTGAAACAACCTTGGGCTGGTCCCTAGGCCAGTGGTCTCACCTTTTTTTGTTAAAATGTTCATGCCAGGAACTGAGCAATGATTACAATTGGTTGAGGAGTTACTGTCTTCTCGGAAGACTGGGAGACTAGTGGGCTGCCTTGCAGTGTATAAAAAAAATCTTCTACTGCTTTTTTCTCTGTTTTTGGAGAAGTAATAAAAATAACATGTGCCGATGAGGTCGGAGCTAAATTTGTCCCAGACAGACAGAAGGGGAGGCTGCTTCCTCTTGCTTTTTCATTGTCACTCTTGATCTTCACTATGGTGAGCGAATTCAAAAGCAGATCTTCTCTCTGCAAATCTTTTTTAGTGAAGATTCATCATACATATGGTCGTATAGGCAGGGGAATTCTTTTTTTGTCTTTTGCCCTTTGTGTTCAAATAGGCCTACAGTATGTCTTCATTACAATATTTAGATTATTAAATTAGAAGTCTGTCAATTTGCTCACCAGGGTCTACTTCGCTGTTTAGCATTCATTACTTTTTCTAGTAGAGTTGAATCTGATATTGCCCGCCCACTGTTAGTTATGTCATCACCACATGCAATGCTTAAGCCCTTAAATGGCTAATCCCTTTACTACAGTGGTCTTTCTTGGCAGTGTAGCTCTCTTGTCATGCAGGGCACGTCATATGGACCATATGAATTCTGTGCCCTCCCATTTTGAATTTGACACTGCACCCGTGTACCACATTAGACATGACAGACATACCCTTTGTATACATTTTTCATACAGTATAGGTCCACGTTTTAACCTATGCTATATAGCTAGCCTATAGCTTAATTGCAGCAAAATTGTAGATGAAATGTACACATTATATTCTGTCTTATTATCATATTGTCATACTCTTAGTTCATGTCTTGGTAATTTTATTGTATTTAGTCTATTTTTACATAATGTAATTGTACTTCTGCTATGTCGTTTAGTCTAGGAATTTGAGGCCTCCGTGCAATTATAAGCTGAATGGTATTTATAGCATGTTGACGTTACAAAAAGAACCTCCAACAGTGACAGAGCCATAACCTATTATATTGTTTACTGTATGTGAGTTACTTATTAAAGGTGCAATATGCAGAAATTGCTCCGCCAATTCCTAGTTGCTAAAATTCGAATAGTTCGCCTAATTTCCGTTTGACTAAACAAGCAGTCATTGTGTAGAGAATCATTGCACCACCTAATCCAGCTGTGAAATATATTTTCCATAACCAAAAACATTGTATTTTCAGCTGTTTGAAGCTGGTGTAGCCCAAAAAGTTACATATTGCAGCTTTAACTCAAAATATGTTTGTAATTTCATTACCGGTACACAAGTAGCATTTTCCATGTTATCTGTGAGTGAGTTAGTCTCTCAGCCCATCCCTGAAGTATTTGCTTCCCCAGTTGTAGTTTCAGTTTGAATCCTTCCCTTTCTCCTCTAAAAACAATCCCTTAGCCTAACCGACATTAACACAAACCTCAACGATATAATTACTCTAGGCAGTGTTGTCCAATAATCGGGTTGTAAAATGGCAGAGTTATGTCTGTATGTTATTATGAAGCAACTCTGAGCCTGGGCACGTTCTACTTCCATCTCTGACTAATTACATATACTGTAAGTCTGTATGGCTTCTGTCAGGTGCAACTAAACTCCACAATAGCTAGCATTGCCTTTCGTTACGAGAATAGAAATATAATATCCTATGTCAAATGAATGGTACTTCACTTTCCTCAAGGCCTTTGGAATCTCACTTTGTAGTCTCTGATAAGTAAAAGTACCTGTCATGTTAAGTGTATGTTTGGTTTGAATACTTGAACATGCTGTTGACTTGAGTATTGAGTGTTCTCCTAACCACCCTGGTGTGTGTGTGTTTTCACAGGCATCCGCTCATGGGATGTGGACCTGACATTCTGTAACCTGGACGAGCAGCTCAAGCTCTTTGTGTCTCGACACTCTGCCTTCTTCTCGGAAGAAATAAAAGGTAAGGAGCTTTTTCCGTCCGTCTATCCTTCTGGGTAAAAACATCAGTGACTGAACTGTAAAACCCCTCCCTGTTGGCCCTCAGTATTAAGTCTCTTGACACGATGGGGATCATGGCAAGGGATCCGTCGTCCTTGATCGGCTTGGTTTCGACTGTACGTCTTTATCCGTTTCAACGCAGAAAATGACGTCTTAATGGTTGCTGTTGTGGTTGGTATAGTGAGGACCAGCTGCAGTAACTTGAGACAGTCTGTGTCAGGTCATGCTGGAACAAAAAGCTGAGGAGCTGTCCAGCTGATTTGTGTCATACCATTTGTGAACTGTACTTGGAATGTTTTGACAGGCTCTCGTTTGCTGGTGTTGTGAAATATATACAGTATATCACAAAAGTGAGTACGCCCCTCACATTTTTGTAAATATTTGAGTATATCTTTTCATGTGACAACACTGAAGAAATGACACTTTGCTACATTGTAAAGTAGTGAGTGTACAGCTTGTATAGCAGTGTACATTTGCTGTCCCCTCAAAATAACTCAACACACAGCCATTAATGTCTAAACCGCTGGCAACAAAAGTGAGTACACCCCTAAGTGAAAATGTCCAAATTGGGCCCAATTAGCCATTTTCCCTCCCCGGTGTCATGTGACTCTTTAGTGTTACAAGGTCTCAGGTGTGAATGGGGAGCAGGTGTGTTAAATTTGGTGTCATCGCTCTCACACTCCCTCATACTGACTGGTCACTGGAAGTTCAACATGGTACCTCATGGCAAAGAACTCTCTGAGGATCTGAAAAAAATATTTGTTGATCTACATAAAGATGGCCTGGGCTATAAGAAGATTGCCAAGACCCTGACACTGAGCTGCAGCACGGTGGCCAAGACCATACAGAGGTTTAACTGGACAGGTTCCACTCAGAACAGGCCTCGCCATGGTCGACCAAAGAAGTTGAGTGCACGTGCTTGGCGTCATATCCAGAGGTTGTCTTTGGGAAATAGACGTATGAGTGCTGCCAGCATTGCTGCAGAGGTTGAAGGGGTGGGGGGTCAGCCTGTCAGTGCTCAGACCATACGCCGTACACTGCATCAAATTGGTCTGCATGGCTGTCGTCCCAGGTGGAAGCCTCTTCTAAAGATGATGCACAAGAAAGCCCGCAAACAGTTTGCTGAAGACAAGCAGACTAAGGACATGGATTACTGGAACCATGTCCTGTGGTCTGATGAGACCAAGATAAACGTATTTGGTTCAGATGGTGTCAAGCGTGTCTGGCGGCAACCTGGTGAGGAGTACAAAGACAAGTGTGTCTTGCCTACAGTCAAGCATGGTGGTGGGAATGTCATGGTCTGGGGCTGCATGAGTGCTGCCGGCACTGGGGAGCTACAGTTCATTGAGGGAACTGTGAATACCAACATGTACTGTGACATACTGAAGCAGATCATGATCCCCTCCCTTCGGAGACTGGGCCGCAGGGCAGTATTCCAACATGATAACGACCCCAAACACACCTCCAAGACGACCACTGCCTTGCTAAAGAAGCTGAGGGTAAAGGTGATGGACTGGCCAAGCATGTCTCCAGACCTAAACCCTATTGAGCATCTGTGGGGCATCCTCAAACGGAAGGTGGAGGAGTGCAAGCTCTCTAACATCCACCAGCTCCGTGATGTCGTCATGGAGGAGTGGAAGAGGACTCAAGTATCAACCTGTGAAGCTCTGGTGAACTCCATGCCCAAGAAGGTTAAGGCAGTGCTGGAAAATGATGGTGGCCACACAAAATATTGACACTTTGGGACCAATTTGGACATTTTCACTTAGGGGTGTACTCACTTTTGTTGCCAGCGGTTTAGACATTAATGGCTGTGTGTTGAGTTATTTTGAGGGGACAGCAAATGTACACTGTTATACAAGCTGTACACTCACTACTTTACATTGTAGCAAAGTGTCATTTCTTCAGTGTTGTCACATGAAAAGATATACCCAAATATTTACAAAAATGTGAGGGGTGTACTCACTTTTGTGATATACTGTATATATTTTTTTGCAGTCCACTGAGCCAAGGCAATTAAGTTCACCAAATTGGTCAAACCTGGCTCTCTTCTGAACATAGATATTATCCAGTATGTTGCCATAGATTCGCCCCCTCTAGACTCCGTTTACTATGAGTTTCGCTTTCTGCCAGGCACAGTTCATTGCATTTCAGCTCGAATTGCTCAAAGGAACTAGAAGTCTTGCCGCTGCCGTTCCGGTGCTTTCATTGTGTCACCGATACGGTGGAAAATTTAGAAAAAGGCATGTAGTAGTTCCACATGGTTGTCCCTGGGCCTGTTTGATGAGCTGCCGCTCATCGTTACCGCGAAATGCCAACTCCTGTTGACATGGGTAGAATGATGTAGCATTAATTAGCTAGGTCTTAAAAAATCTCACCATTCTCTTTGACCTTTGCATTGTGCATGCTGATTTTCAATCTCCGTTGTTCATTCAATGCCAGACCTATCCGTGAGCTGCCAAATGTCTGAAGAGCTATTGATCTAAATGATGCCATTATTTTTCCTGTCCAAATATTGACCCATACTTGTACGCCTGCTATTATTTTCTTTATGTTGTCTGGCTCCTTATCAAAGTTCATTCAATGAGTTACATTGAATATCTGTGTGAATACGGTTTATGACCCACTTTTCAAACTCGACAGCTGTGAAATTGAGCAAAGACACATGATGAAAAGCAAAAAAAGCATTTTCTGTGAAACACATTGTTACATCTCATGAGTCACAGTTCTTAGAGAAGATGCCATAAGCATAAATTAGTCGATCATTCTAAATAGTACAAGAGAGTTGCTTTGAATGTGAATAGCCATTCTGCTATGCTCCAACAAACTGAGCCATTTGAACCTCCTTACATTACTCTATAGCTTACAATCCATTTCGCATTCTATTATTGACCCCTGTTAGGTGTGTGTGTGTCCCTCCCTGCTGTTGGCATGCTGGGCCACAGTGGTTAGCAACACGGCAGTACCCTTGGACTTGGTGTTTGCGTGCAGAGAGGCTGTGGCAGCCGTTAGCTGGGGGCTGCAAGCCGCTTGTGGATTAGAACGTTTGACTAGCTCGGCTGGTCAGGGTCTGCTCAGTCAGGCAAACACCAGCGAGTTTACACTCGAGTGGAGATGGAGCTCGCTTCCCCACGAGATTTTATCTCCCGTGATATAAAAGAAGCAGTTATCTGGTTGCTCTGTCAGCGTCTTTCGATTCAGCCCCACTGAAAAGCCTCATTCGGATAGACTGATGAACTTTTCAGATGAGTGGGCTATTTATTTATCTATCATCCAGATAATCGACAAAACATCCGGAAGAATTCTAGAATTGACTTTGAGAGAAATACTTGTTTTGTCTTTACTTCTCCCTCAGCCAAACATCTACTTGAGAAATCTAGCAGAGTATCACCAGCCTTGGTCAAGGCAGAAAGCGTCAACCCAGATAACTTCTGGGTTATCTGCCCATCTGCCGCTAATGATAGACATGAGTCAATGTTTTATTTGACTGGCTGGGATGGTGTACGCAATGCCATGGGTGGTAATTGGTGCTGTCCACTACCAGTGGTCAGCTGGCTGTTTCTTCATGTCATGTCAGTTGATAATTTAAGCTAAGTGATGTTTTCCAAAGCCCAGATAGCGACCCACCTAAGTTACAGCAGGAGTTGTCTTGCATAGCCAGATGTCGTATTCTCATGTTTGCTCTGTATAGTGACGCCTGGAAATGTCAGAACACTCCTGTGAGATCCAGAGGCCAACAAGCAACCTCCTTTTTGTCTTCTTGTAGAATAACTTAAACGCCACGCACACCAGACTATAGCCGTAGAAATATTGCAATTAGATCTGTACTCTGGAGCCAATCTTACTGGGCCTCAGTGTTCTTCCTTTACACCTCAACAATACAACTTCGGCAGAGTAGCTCCTTCGGACGGTTATTTGAATCTTTGCAGTGTAGTTTGCGTGGAGAGTTAGTGATAATGTTAGTGGGGAGGACAGAGGAATGAGACAAGTTGGTTGATGGAAAGCAGAGAGAGAAATCCCAGGGAGCTTGGGAGGAGGAGAGAGAGTGTGTGTGACCTCACAGCTGACAATAGTTTGCCACAGCTGCACCATCCTCGCCCTGAAGCCCATCTTCCCTCAGTCTCCAAAACATTTGTTTATCCTCGGGACAACTTTCTCCTCAAGTATCAAGAACTACCTCGCCCAACCTTCAGGCCTCACCCATTCACAATCTGTGTGTCACACCCCAACACCCGCAATACATCCACACTTGCACTTTCATGCTAGCTCAGGCTATCGCAACTCTGTAAAAGGAATACTATGTTACTGCAGTGCTCCACTATGGAATCTGTGCTGCAGAGCCTCTTCCGGGCAGCAGGCTGACTAATGGCAGGCCAGCTGTTGAGGAATGTGGGGCGTCAGCCTGTGTGTGTGTGTGTGTGTGTGTGTGTGTGTGTGTTTACACTAGAGGAGTGCTACTGGGCAGGGTGGTGCAGGATTGGGGAGCATGACAGTCATCAGGGGGCACATGGTGTGCTACACAGTGCCTTGCCTTGCTCTCATTTCACAGGCCTACAGTATAACCTTATCCAGAATGGGCTAATTCATGACAAATACCTAATACAAATAAGTTAGAATATACAGTATATTGGAGGAAAGTTACCAAACAGAGTGACACAGTTTTAGTAATTAGGCTACTCTATAGCTGCAAGCTAATGAATATGATACTGATAGATATATGTTTTGGAAAAGGGGACTTTTTTTTTCTTCTTGTGAGGCTGACTGTCTCCTGTTACAGTGGGCAGGGCTCCAGGCTGACTGTCCCCTGCTACAGTGGGCAGGGCTCCAGGCTGACTGTCCCCTGTTACAGTGGGCAGGGCTCCAGGCTGACTGTCTCCTGTTACAGTGGGCAGGGCTCCAGGCTGACTGTCCCCTGTTACAGTGGGCAGGGCTCCAGGCTGACTGTCCCCTGTTACAGTGGGCAGGGCTCCAGGCTGACTGTCCCCTGTTACAGTGGGCAGGGCTCCAGGCTGACTGTCCCCTGTTACAGTGGGCAGGGCTCCAGGCTGACTGTCCCCTGTTACAGTGGGCAGGGCTCCAGGCTGACTGTCCCCTGTTACAGTGGGCAGGGCTCCAGGCTGACTGTCCCCTGTTACAGTGGGCAGGGCTCCAGGCTGACTGTCCCCTGTTACAGTGGGCAGGGCTCCAGGCTGACTGTCCCCTGTTACAGTGGGCAGGGCTCCAGGCTGACTGTCCCCTGTTACAGTGGGCAGGGCTCCAGGCTGACTGTCCCCTGTTACAGTGGGCAGGGCTCCAGGCTGACTGTCCCCTGTTACAGTGGGCAGGGCTCCAGGCTGACTGTCCCCTGTTACAGTGGGCAGGGCTCCAGGCTGACTGTCCCCTGTTACAGTGGGCAGGGCTCCAGGCTGACATTTTCCCCTGGTGGCACAGCTAGGGCATTTGAAATTTGAGGTTTCACCAATGTGATTGCTTTGGTGAAAGCAGACAAGTCTAATGTGTTTTACAAAGTATATTGAAAGCAGGTGTTTCAACACAGGTGTTTAATATGCTTAGTCATGTATAAAAATGCCCAGTTGCCCATTATTTAGCTACCATGGCTAGAAGAAGAGATGTCAGTGACTGTGAAAGAAGGGTCTCAAAGGAGCATAGGCGGTTTAAGTGGTGTGTGTGTCTGTGTGTTTGTCACAGATTTCAATTGAACACTTATGGGAGATTCTTGAGCGGCATCTGGGATAGCGTTTTCCACCACCATCAACAAACACCCAATGATGGGATTTCTTGTGAAAGAATGGTTTCGCATCCCTCCAGTAGTTCCAGACACTTGTAGAATCTATGCCACGGTGCTTTGAAGCTGGTGGCTCGTGGTGCCACAACACCCTATTAAGACACTATGTTGGAGTTTCCTTTATTTGGGCAGTTACCCGTGTTTTCAATGGGATTTTTATTTATTTATCAGAGCTGCTTTCTTTTATCATTATTTAATTTGTCATGTTCAAATTATGTCCTTGTATTGAAGCCTAAACTATTAACAGTGGTTATTACTGTAAATCTCTTCATGACTGAGGATCTATTGGTATGTACTACTGCCATATTGCATATACATACTGTGAATGCAACTGTCTGGTAGTACACATCCAATTCCCTTCGTATGAACTCTGAGGATAGTGCCAAAAATGTCCTTATTTGAGTCAGTTCTCGTGGATAATCCAGTCTGAAGCCCAGTTGGGTGGGTGAGAAATATTTATTCATCCTTACGTCGTCTTTGCTGCTCAAAATATATTTGTGTTTCTAGGCCCTCAGCTCCTTCCTGATCCTGAAACATTTGCCTTGAGGTCAAGCTTGCCTTTTTCTTATCACGCCTTACGTACAGTATTTTATTGTATATATTCTCCCTGTTAAATGAATTTGACCTTTTTCTATTAGCAAGGTTAAGACTACTACTAATGTCCTAAAAGCAGTCCACTCTGGATTCTTTGTGATGAAAACAAGGTAATGTATGTCACTGGCATTAAAGCTGCAATATGTAACTTTCTGGGCCACCTGACCAAATTCACATAGAAATGTGAGTTATAGATCTGTCACTGCAAGTAAGTCTAAGAAGCAGTAGTAGAGTTGTTATAAGTGCACTATTTCTATGTTTCCCATTCTAATGTTTTGTTTTTGCGTCTTTTACTTTCGGTTTTGTACACCAGCTGAAAATACAATATTTTTGGTTATGGAAGAGCTATTTCACAGCAGTTCAGATGGTACAATTATTCTCTACACTATATTTGCTTGTTTTGTCATATTAACCGAAACAGTAAACATTTTAGCAACCAGGAAATGTCGGAGTGATTTCTGCATAGTGCACCTTTAAATCTGATTGCTTTGGTGAAAGCAGACAATTCAACTTGTTTAAATTGGCTTTGAATAAAAGCTTTGTATGATGAAATTGCAATGTGACTCGTGAATTGAACACTTGTTTTGGTTTGATTGTGTGTGTCTAGGTATCATGGAACTCAACACTGTGTTTTCAAATATCCCTTGAAAAATATTAGACCTTATAAAATGTGCAATCATTTTTTTGTTGGATCATAAAATCAGAGTGCATTATATCAGATAGTTTGTTTTCACACACTCTTGTCAGATGCTGAATGTTTATAAATAAATGTATTTTCCCCCCCTCCACTTTATCACACAATTTGCATAACGTCACCGGTGCTGCTGCGGTCGTTCTCTGTGGAAATATGTTGTTCAAAGTGGCTAGAGAGAAATGATGTACTACTGGGAAAACTATATGCTGCTGAAAATATTAAGATAGAAGCTTATGCATCCTATAGGATGACTCATGAAAGGCGCTTGGCTACGTTTTATTCAGTCGCACTCCATTTAATAAGAGAGGAAACGCAAAGCTGGCACCTGTCGTCATTCCAATCCTCACACACACATGCTGACCCTGCAACTAGACAGAAATAAACTATCTGATTAAAAGAGATGAAGTCCAGACAGGCTAGGCCTATTTTTAGGAAACTTTCTGAATGGACATAGAGAATTAGTGAAGTCATACACGCACACCCACCCACCTAAAATGACCCATCAATCAAAGCCGCCTGCAGCACATCTCTCTTGACACAATCAAATCACATTTGTCCTTTCCCAAAAACGTATTAGCTTAAAATCCTTTCTGTAGGATATTTTTAAAATGGTCTACGTTAAAACATGTTGGTATTACAGACTTGGACAGGGAGAGGTTGAAAATGTCAGTGAAGACACTTGCCGGTTGGTCAGCGCATGCTCGCAGTACACGTTCTGGTAATCCATCTGGCCCTGCGGCCTTGTGAACATTGACCTGTCTAAAGGTCTTACTGAACTTTCTCCATTTAGAGACAATTTGCCTTACTGTGGACTGATGAACATCGAGGCTTTTAGAGATACTTTTGTAACTCTTTCCAGCTTTATGCAAGCCAAAAATTCATAATCTTAGGTCTTCTTATCTCTTTTGTTCGAGGCGTGGTTCACATCAGGCAATGCTTCTTGTGAATAGCAAACTCACAATTAATTAATTAATACCTTTTTTATAGGGCAAGGCAGCTCTAACCAACATCTCCAATCTCATCTCATTGATGGGACTCCAGGTTAGCTGACTCCAATTAGCTTTTGGAGAAGTCATTAGCCTAGGGGTTCACATACTTTCCCCAACCTACCATTGTTGTGACTTAGATGATCAGATCACGTTTTATGCAGAAATCTAGGTAAATCCAAAGGGTTCACATACTTTTTCCTGCCACTGTACAATTATCTAGACTAAACGGAGCCCCTGTACATTGACCCTGTACCGGTACCCCTTGTATATAGCCTCGCTGTTGTTTTTTTACTGCTGCTCTTGAACATAGATGTAGACAGACTAAGTTAGCAAAAACAATTGCTTGTGTACTCTGTTTTTTTGTGTATTTATTTATTAGGGGTACACTCTCGCTATTAGGTAAAGTTAATCTACATGAAAATTAAATGTAATAAAACATTAATGTAGGCCTATTTAAACGGTTTCGACGGTTGTTTTATTTTCATGGCGGTCTTCATCCATTACAGTCAGTTACACGGTTATTAAATATCCGTCCTAGCCTTAGTCACAGCATCACACAATAATACAAATAGGAGTAATCATCCTATAACGTCATTGTAAAGTCAAGCACAATGCTCTATTGAGAAGTGTAAGAGACCACAGATGGCATTTGAAATATTATTTCTCTCATTAAAAAGTTAAGTTCCAAAGATATCCAGGAAATAAATATTTAAGAAATAAATTAATCCAGTGATTGTCAGGAATTTTGGGTTGACAATTTAAGCTTTTTATTTATTTATTTACTGTCAAAATAAGGCTCTAGATTTTTTTGTTCAATAGAGATGAATTTGCTTCAATCTTTGTGCAAAAATATTACATAGGCATAATTCAATTTGCTAGTTCAACGCCTGACGACGTGCAAACTCAAAACACATTAGCTAGATCGCTAAGTGTAAATGGAACAACTATTGCTAGTATCCATGTATTAATCAAAGAGTAAATGTAATTTCCTACTTTGCAATGAGGCCTATTGCACTGGCGATGGCCGATATTTGAAAGCCATATCAGATATCTCGATTGTAAAAGTGTGCTTTGAGATAGATATATACACTGCTCAAAAAAATAAAGGGAACACTTAAACAAGACAATGTAACTCCAAGTCAATCATACTTCTGTGAAATCAAACTGTCCACTTAGGAAGCAACACTGATTGACAATAAATTTCACATGCTGTTGTGCAAATGGAATAGACAAAAGGTGGAAATTATAGGTAATTAGCAAGACACCCCCAAAAAAGGAGTGATTGGGCAGGTGGTGATCACAGACCACTTCTCAGTTCCTATGCTTCCTGGCTGATGTTTTGGTCACTTTTGAATGCTGGCGGTGCCCTCACTCTAGTGGTAGCATGAGACAGAGTCTACAACCCACACAAGTGGCTCAGGTAGTGCAGTTCATCCAGGATGGCACATCAATGCGAGCTGTGGCAAAAAGGTTTGCTGTGTCTGTCCGCGTAGTGTCCAGAGCATGGAGGCGCTACCAGGAGACAGGCCAGTACATCAAGAGACGTGGAGGAGGCTGTAGGAGGGCAACAACCCAGCAGCAGGACCGCTATCTCCGCCTTTGTGCAAGGAGGTGCACTGCCAGCGCCCTGCAAAATGACCTCCAGCAGGCCACAAATGTGCATGTGTCTGCTCAAACGGTCAGAAACAGACTCCATGAGGGTGGTATGAGGGCCCGACGTCCACAGGTGGGGGTTGTGCTTACAGCCCAACACCGTGCAGGACATTTGGCATTTGCCAGAGAACACCAAGATTGGCAAATTCGCCACTGGCGCCCTGTGCTCTTCACAGATGAAAGCAGGTTCACACTGAGCACATGAGCACATGTGACAGAGTCTGGAGACGCCGTGGAGAACGTTCTGCTGCCTGCAACATCCTCCAGCATGACCGGTTTGGCGATGGGTCAGTCATGGTGTGGGGTGGCATTTCTTTGTGGGGCCGCACAGCCCTCCATGTGCTCGCCAGAGGTAGCCTGACTGCCAATAGGTACCGAGATGAGATCCTCAGACCCCTTGTGAGACCATATGCTGACACATGCACATTTGTGGCCTGCTGGAGGTCATTTTGCAGGGCGCTGGTATGCTCCTCCTTGCACAAAGGCGGAGGTAGCGGTCCTGCTGCTGGGTTGTTGCCCTCCTACAGCCTCCTCCACGTCTCCTCCTGGCCTGTCTCCTGGTAGCGCCTCCATGCTCTGGACACTACGCTGACAGACACAGCAAACCTTTTTGCCACAGCTCGCATTGATGTGCCATCCTGGATGAACTGCACTACCTGAGCCACTTGTGTGGGTTGTAGACTCCGTCTCATGCTACCACTAGAGTGAGGGCACCGCCAGCATTCAAAAGTGACCAAAACATCAGCCAGGAAGCATAGGAACTGAGAAGTGGTCTGTGATCACCACCTGCAGAATCACTCCTTTTTTGGGGGTGTCTTGCTAATTGCCTATAATTTCCACCTTTTGTCTATTCCATTTGCACAACAGCATGTGAAATTTATTGTCAATCAGTGTTGCTTCCTAAGTGGACAGTTTGATTTCACAGAAGTGTGATTGACTTGGAGTTACATTGTGTTGTTTAAGTGTTCCCTTTATTTTTTTGAGCAGTGTATAAACAACAAATGTATTCCTACAGAAAGTGACCCTCTTTAATGTGGACAGCTAACTGCTTTCAAATAGGGGTGCACAATATGGGCAAAACATCTAATTGTGATTTATTTATGTTTTCCACCAAATATTGCGATTGCAATTTGACTTACAGATAACTGCCAAAGGAAATACCAACAAAGTATTTTAATAGGGCGGTGAACCATCATGAGCCAGAACAGCTTCAATGCACCTTGGCATAGATTCCAGAAGTGTCTGGAACTCTATTGGAGAGATGCGACACTGTTCTTCCATGACAAATTCCATCATTTGGTGTTTTGTTGGTGGTGATGGAAAACGCTGTCTCAGGCGCCACTCCAGAATCCCCCCATAAGTGTTCAATTGGGTTGAGATCTGGTCGTTTTCATGCTCATCAAACCATTCACTGACCACTTGTGCCCTGTGGGTGGGAGCATTGGCATTCTGTGGGGGTGTAGCCAAAATTATGGCCTGCCCAGCATTTTTATACATGACCCTAAGCATGATGGGATGTTAATTGCGGAATGAATTCAGGAACTACACTTGTGTGGAAGCACCTGCTTTTAATTATACTTTGTATCCCTCATTTACTCAAGTGTTTCCATTATTTTGGCATTATCAAAGCACTTGGGTGAACTGTTGGGATGATAACGTTTGAATAATTATTATATTTCTATGGTTGGTGTTTGACAGAACAACAAATTAAAAAAGCCAGGTAGGAGATATGACATGTTAGGAACCAAAGTCTTTGTCAGTGTTTCCAAGGGGACCCTAATTACAAATTTGAATAGATACATTTAGACAGATTTTAGAATATAGGTAGCTCTGATTCAGAACATAATGTTTCACTAACAACATGCTGACCTAAAAAAATAATAATCTGAAAACCAAATTTGAAAACATGTATTTTTCCACATATGCACACTGTGTTTTTAATTAAATCCACGAAATATACTGAGCTTGTCTGATGCTGTTAGCACACTGTTTGATAAAATAATTAAGATACAAATGACAGAGGCAGAGATCAAGAGCCTAACTAGAACAAAAAAATCTGTTCCCAACCCCCATCCTTCCGCTGCTGCTGGCCTTCACAGATTCTGCCGTTATGCTCCTGAAGTTTCCGGTAATAGGCTACAACAGGTGTACGCAACCTTTTCCATTTGGAGTGCCAATTTATCTTTCTACCGATCTGCGTGCCAGTTATGATTTTCATGTGCACATTTTCATGGAACAGTTTCATTTAATTTATAATAGTCTTTGCATCTCAAAATCATTGCCATGTAGTTCATCTGAATGATATCTAAATTAAAATGACACTAATCTAAAGTAACTTACATTGCCATTGTAAACTATGTAAAAAATAGCCTACATAAAGACAACAAATTAAACCATTGCAGCCTGCAGGTAGAAAATATCCTGATTTAAAAATTAAAAATAATAATAAAAAATCCTATAAATCACATTGGCTATGCATTGCCTGTCTGCAACAAACTTAAAACATTGTATCAACTATCAGAAGGGTCCGGCCCGAAACTTGCGCTAGCAAACTTGCAACATTGTAAACATTTATAAAAAAAATTGAAACTTGTGAGGATCTCCATGCTCATTAGTAACCCATTCAACATATTTTGTGCTACTTCACTCAATCCCATTTTAAGACTCCCATCTTAACTGTTTTACATTACCTGAGACCAACCAGAAATGTTTCCTTGGCAAAATATTCAGAGATTCTCATAAAACAGCCACACGTAGTCTCTCGTTTCTGCATCAACAGTAGGCTATGCTTCAATTGCTCAGTCGGTGTAGTGGACTGCAGGGATGTAGTGCTGTCGGAGCGCCACTTCTCACAATGGTGCTCATTTAGGAAAGTTAGATCAAAGCTGAATCAGTGTCTTGGAAGATCACAACAATAGTATAATGTTACAACAAAAACACCATCTCATTTCCTAGGATATTTTAGGATGGTTAGCATGCACACTAGGCAGAATCTGCTTTGATTGAAACAAAATACAGGAAGGCTATATAGTTCACACCATCTGCTTTAATTTGCTCATGAAACAGTCATTCAAGAAGATCTAAATGCATATTCCCATTAAACTGATTGAGATCAAACGATTGGCATGCAGACGCAGTTTTTCATTTCACAGGTAAAACTAAGAATTATCATTCACGATTGACAGGGATAATGCCCTGGCTTATTTTGAAGTTCGGTATGCCTATCTTATTTTTTTGAAAGTCATTAAAACTGTTATTGAGACAATAGGCAAACGTTGCAATTTGAGGATGCATTTAATGCATATTCTATAATGATATTCAATATTTGACCGTACATCCTTTGAAAAATTGTCATTTGTAAGGCTCTCCAGGGGGGGTTACACTTCCCCAATTTCCGCAAAATCATCATGTTGTCCTGCATTTGGGTATATTTAAATGTGGTCATCCTAGGTCTGCACCACCACCGGTAGCAACCTGTATTAGAGTTGATATTTGCTTTGCTTTACTAGCTAGTTAGCGATTAGTATTATTTTGCTAACTAGTATTTTTGCAGAGAGCAAGACAAACAAACTAATAGTACAATACAGCAAACGTGGATTCACATTAAGAAGCAACGTGGAAAGGAGCGTCATTCTTGTTTTGGAAGAATATTTTGACATCATGCATTGATAGCATGCTGAGAGAATGTAAACAGCTAGGAACTGTGCTGCCTGCTTGAGTGACATGGCAGGAATTGGTGTGCTGGAAGCAAGCAGCCGCATGAAGGGGAGAGGTATTTTGTGAGAGGCTTTCTCATTCCAGCAGCTGGGTGCAGCGGCAGCGCAGACACATTTATTACAGGAGTCATGAGGATAATTCACTTTACTGTTTGACAAATTATTGCCCTTAGGAAAAAATGGTGCAGTCATATTCCAGTATAACCTGCAGTATGCTGCAAATATTGCGTCTAAAATATTGCGTTTTTTTATTTTTTTTATTTATTTTTTTATTTTACTGCAGAATGGGGGCTGCCCTGGTTACCTTCTGTGATTTACAGCTCAGATTAAAACCCTCTATCCAGGGAGCGTGCAATGCAGACACATGGGATGGGGGATGGTCCGTTGTGTTTGGATACACCTGCAAATGGCAAACCTTAAAAAAGAATGACAATTCACCTCAGAAAGAAGCCAGAAGAGAAATATGTCAGAATCTTAAAGATATTCCTCTTTCAAAATCCTGATTTCAAATCTGTTCTACCTTTGCTTTGCGGTCTGACTCATCCAGTTGAAGAATAAAGGCAGAAACTGGAACCATCCAGCTCTGTTTCCTTTCAGCCATATCGCTGTGAATATTTCAGGCTGCTTTCAGCTTCGTCTTTTCCAGCAGCACAGAATGATACATTAAAATGTGTTTGTGTACATTAAGAACCTGACAGTGGAAGGAAGGGCAAATGGAGCCATCAAAGATGAGATGTCAAAGAGGGCAGGGGGATGAGGGGAACGGAGCGTGGATTTTGTTGTAGGGTAATCCTAAAAAGTCCAGTTTAGCTGGTTTTCATTTGCACAATGTCTCACTTGGTGGGGAGTCGGATGCTGCCCTGTGTGCCGCTCAAGTTTCTCCCTGCAGGGGGCACATCTCTGATAGGACAGGGCTCAACCAGACACGAAGCACATATGGAGAAAAGGGCTGTGGTTGTCCTGAACCTTGGTAGTCATGAAGCCTTTTGTTTAAATAATTCTAGTTATTCATGGATTCAACTAATATCTGTTCTCTGTGAGATTCACACTGATGGACCATTATATACACGATCTGGTCATGGGCCTTGTTGAATCATTCCAAAATAGAATGAAGATAATTTGTTTCAATTTAATTCTTTGCTTCCTTTGTGCTATTGTGTTCTCTGGCTGTGTATAGCCTCTGCAGCTGTTGCCGTAGCAACGTCGTAGCTCGACTCACTGACAGGAAGGAAGTGCTTTCTCGTGTTGGGTTTCGTCTCTACACAAGGGTCAAGGTTGGAGCTGAGGCCCTCTCTTTGAGCATGTCGCTTTTTACACGTTCTAGTGACTGGAAAGACTGGTTCCTCTTCTCTCAGCACAGCAAATAGGGTTGACTAGGGTAATGACAAGGGTGGGAAGTTGATACGCCAATGACATTGGTTTCTCAATGCTGTCCACAACTACCTTCTGTGCACTTCAGTGATGTTCAGGGGACTGGCGATAACCAATGACCAACTTATCTTCATATAATTACGCAATCATGTACAGTACTCGGGGTAGGTGTTACCAGACAGTGGTCAATGATTGGTTCACTGGATAATTTAGTGACTGAGCACTATGATCTCCATGTTCTAATATACCATAGTTACTTCCCTAATGGGGTGGTAATTCAATAAGAGGCTCAATACCTGCTAGCACGTGTGACTACAGCAAGCAACAATTACATTCTAAATCTCCCTTCTTGGCTGGCTGGACCATCCACACTGACAACCTGTGCTGGGGTTTTGGGTAACTGTCCACTCACTTTTTGATCTACTGAGCTTTTGGTTAATGTGCATTTGAGCTGTTCATATAGCAGACATAGTGTAGTAAGTGACGGAACTTTTGCAGTGTAAATGTTCATACTGTTAGTTCTGCTTTGAGGTTTTCCTTCTATCTCACTGGCAGTCCTTTCTCTTGCCCCCACAGACTTTTTAGCCATACAGTGTGTGTTACCTATAGAACCCATAAAAAACATATAGTTCTTGATTTCTTCCAGACTTCCATGATTATTTTACCTTTTAGAACATGTAGCTCCACTACCCCAGTCATAAAACATTCCCCACGCCCACCCTCTAATAATGATTGGGATTCGGTGTGGAAAATTGTAGGTTAAATGGGGATGCTGTTGGGTGCAGCACATGAGTGAATACCACTGTATTCTGTCATGTGATGCAGTAGGATTTTGACTCACAGGTTGTTTATTCAGTCTAAATAGCCCCGGGCATGGCATTGCAGCTTTTGAAGCCTGCTTATAACTAGAATTTTAAACAAATATAGACTAAAACAAAAAATATGATATTATAAAAGTGTTGCCTTTTTGTTTCTCTTGAGTTTAATAGCATTATTGTATGTATGTCTCTTTTTTTTACCAAGAACATTCTAACTACTGGTAAGTCATGTTTTGGTTTTTGCTTCAGCCTTGTCTGGTTTCAATGCCTTGCCTTGTTTTTGACCTATTCTCTCTTCAGACCAGCACTAAAAGTTAGTCACACTGCAAGCCCAGGGTTTATCTTTGTGCTATGCAAAGCTCTGTGCCTCAAACTGTGCACAGGGGTTGACATTCACTGTTGTCTTCTTGTCCGGAAAAAGTAAAAAAAAAAATTTGATTAAAATTGTTGGACAAGAAGAATATAGAGTTAAGTTGGACATTTTAATGGACAAGTAAAGAAAATATATAAAATCATTATTCCGACCAGAATTGGATCAGAGAGGCCAACATTGGAATAATATTCAAATCTATATTCAAATCTATCATGTACATAAATAAAAAAGCTTTCAGTGTAGTAGATATGCCTATTGTCCAAACACATGAGGACATGAGGCGCCAGAAAATGGAGACAAACTTAGATTTTTTATTACATAAATATGGGCTAAATGCCCGTCATGTTTGACGAATATAATGAAGGATAATTAACATTAACGTCTAAAGGCTTTATTCTGTCGACATGCTTCGAGGCACGGTTCATTCAAATGATCACAAGACCTGAGAGTGAAGAACAGTGCCTGTTGCGCACCGCACATCACCCACCTTGAATCTGAGAGGAGGCGGTCAGCATTTTGAAACTATTTAACCATTAACTTAGTTGTTTAAACCCTGTACGTTTTATGTCATTTTATGAAGCATGTCTTACCCTGTTTCAAAGTAACCTATCCTAGCTAAAATACGACCATAGTGTTGAATGTATTATTTTATAAACACTTAATATGCAATTGAAACCAGCATTTTTCTCATGTTATATTGGTTTTCCTTTTTTTATTAATTGTTTTATTGTCCAGCATACAAAGGCATAATCCTAGACATATTAGTAACCCATGCTAGTTGATGCATCTTTAGATCTCCCCCCTTTCTTAATTTCTAACATTTTAATCTCTCACATGGATCCCAGGCTGTATCACATCCGGCCTTGATTGGGAGTCCCATAGGGCGGAGCACAATTGACCCAGCATCGTCCGGGTTTGGCCGGGGTAGGCCGTCATTGTAAATAAGAATTTGTTCATGGAGCCGCCCGCTTTTTCCCCAAAAATGTTGTCTAAAATGACATACCCAAATCTAACTGCCTGTAACTCAGGACCTGAAGCTAGGATATGCATATTATTGATACCATTTGAAAGGAAACACTTTGAAGTTTGTAGAAATGTTAAATGAATGTAGGAGAATATAACACATTAGATCTGGTAAAAGATATTACAAAGAAAGAAAAGATGCCTTTTTTTGTACCATGTATTATGCCTGCCCAGGCGCAATTTAGATTTTGGCCACTAGACGGCAGCAGTGTATGTGCAAGTGTTAGACTGATCCAAAGAACCATTGCATTTCTGTTCAAAATTTTGTATCGAGGCTGCCCAAATGTGCCTAATTGGTTTATTAACTGATTTGCCTAGTTAAATAAAGGTAAAAAATAAACGCTTGTGCATCTGGTGCGGTTTTGAGAACAGTGTTTCGTTGCTAAATGCATTTTGGCACATTAATGGCGCGCATTGTTGACTTTTATAATATGAAGAAATAAAACTTTATAATTTTAAGCTAAACGGTCTGATCTGTTGCATCAGCCTCATAGATGTTTTTTATATAGGGAATTATTTTATAACGATTTGGTTGTAAATGTAATGTTGCAATATTTTATAGGCAACCAATGGTGGCCAACCATCCTCCAGGAGAGCCTTAATGGGTCAGTGTTGTAATTTGAGACGGGCTTGAATATGCATAGAAGCCAATAGGCAGAGTGTAGCCTACATTGCTGTCTGATTCTGTATGGTAAAAAAAGATGGTAATGAGTTGTGTTTTGTAAGGTGGTTCCTTGCATCATTCAATGGTGAATAAAATGGTGATAAGTGGCTAAAAAAGTTCAAATCAAGCCCTGGAGCAGCATTGTTTCTCTCGCTTTACAGAGGCATTCGATTCCATAGACTGGTTGTTTCTGATACTGACACGGATCTTTCTCTGGCTGTGGTCAAGACTAACTGTGAGCTGGTCTGGACTAACAGACTACGGGCTTTATAAATACATTTGATTTGATTGATTGATTGAGCTGAAGTGAAGTGATCTACATCTGCTAATCGGTTTACTGATTTTCCCAACTTTTTAACCTTTTTAGTGGATGCAGGATCTGTTATTTCCAAACTATCCACATATAGCATATGGCCATTGGCCTATGTGGATGGTTTCATTCCAACCATCCGTCGCTAGTGTAGTCTGTAAACAATCCATAGACTATTGCCCAGTACCCCTTGTTGTTGTCAGGTCTAAAGGAACAGGCTAGGTTATATTTGAACCCCTACCTCCCTGGAGCCTTTTCCCTCACTCTCAGGTTTCTGACCACTTCCTCCCTCCTTCCCTATAGGCCAGAGGACACTGCAGCACAGTGGAGACGTTCTAGACACCAAGGTGGTGGGGAACCCATCCCATGAGTTGGTCTGCTCAGAGGTGAGACTTAATTAGGCTACATCTCTCATTGTTGAATGTCAGACCCCGGTGTTGAAGTCTTAATTCGGTTTCAAGGATTATTTTGTGTAGTCCAAATTCATTTTAAAATACTGGAATGTAAACTATGTTCAGCATGTCAATAGGATATTTACTAAGGAATGCTCTGTTTTGCATAACACTTGCTTTGTCCTGAGATGGAAAGGATCCAATTGCTCAGATGACACCTGCAGTACACACTGCCATCACATTACACGGTTCTCTGCCCTGCCAGCTGGCGCTCATTTCATACTGGAAATCATATCCTGTCGTTGCTGTAATGAAATATAACCTTCCTCATTTGAACCAACAATCTACTTCAGCCTATGCTTGTGATGCTTAATTCACCGATATTTCAGAATGCATTCAATATTAGGGGAAATAATCTTTTGCGTTCTCATTCTGTATGAGTATATCTGCTGGTAAATTCAGGAATTATTTCAATGTCATGGCTGAACAACATTTGCAGTATGTTTAGTACTGTAAAGAGTATGTAAACAGTAATTCCTGAAATATTTTCTCTGGGAAAAGATGAGGAATTTGAGAATTTTTGTAACAATAGAATATTACCATGGAGTTTGAGGGGCTGCCTTTTTATCATGAAAATGTTAACACATGATAATTTTTTATTGATCACTTAATAACATTGTATGTAGGCTATACATTGAAATCAGCATCTGAGTTGATTGTGGCCTAAGGCACCAAAACAAATTGTGTGCAGCCTTTTTTTATATCCGATCTGGCTAGTATGCACGTAATTTGGATCATGATGAAGAAAGGTTTATCTTGCCATGTTACCTTTTTATCATATTATAGACTGTAAAAAAAAAAATTAAACTTGAATGAGGGGCCTTGTTCCTCTGTATTTTCAGTGACACTAAGCACAATCTAAACTATTGCCCTATTTGGAATTGTATAGGCTACTAAATGGAGCTTAATTTCATGACTACTTTTCCTTCCATTTCCCTAGGTGCGCCGGCTTATATCTGATGTGTCTCGCCACAAGTTGTTGGTTCTTGCTGGACAATGTGTCGAAGAGGCAGGAGACCTGGTCTTACAAACAGGATGCTTCTCTCTCAGTGACTTCATTCAGATATTTGCTGATGAAGAGGTGAGTTATTTTACTGTAATATACACGGAGTATACCAGACATTTGTCATAGGAATAGCAGATGTTCTTAATGAGCAGGTGTTCTTAATGTTTTGTACAATCAGTGTATATTCTAAATTACAGATTTGTATCTAAATTCAAAGCATTATTAATAAGCTGGTCAAGTGATTTTACATCAAACCATTCTATCTTTTTGAATAGATTGGAGAGTTATTGAGCTCGGCAGACCCTACACAAAAAGCTAGCCTCACGCTGAGTTGTCCTAACACTGGGGTGTGGAAGAACTCAGTGTTGGAGAAACACAACCTACAAGACTTCATTGACATCAAAACAAACCTGCCATCAGTGCTACCTGAAATGGAAGGTCTGCAAGAGTTCACAGAATACCTCTCAGAGTCCCTGGAGCCACAGTCTTCTTTTGAGCTGCTGGAGCCCCCCAGTACTGTGGGCTTCCTCAAACTCTCCCGCCCCTGCTGCTACGTATTTCCAGGTGGGAGAGGAGACTCTGCCTTCTTTGCTGTTAACGGTTTCAACATCCTGGTCAACGGAGGGTCCGATCCACGCTCCTGTTTCTGGAAACTGGTTAGACATCTGGACAGAGTTGACTCCCTGCTCCTTACCCACATCGGCACTGACAATCTTCCAGGGGTGAACAGTCTTCTCCAAAGGAAAGTGGTAGAACTGGAGGATGAACAGTCTGCCGACTCTCAGATCAATGAGGACTGGATGAAAAATCTAATTTCCCCTGATATTGGCATAGTTTTCCTTAATGCTCCAGAGAGATTGAAGTCATTCGAGGGTGATCCCAAAGAACTGCGGAGCTGCGATCAGGTGGCACTCACGTTGCAGCACCTTGAAAGGCTAACAATCAATCCAGAGCCTCTTAGTCGCTCAAATGGACCCACCATTGAGCCTGTTATACTTTTCCAGAAGATGGGAGTCGGTCGTCTAGAGCTGTATGTTCTTAACCCAGTCAAAGGCAGTAAAGAGCTTGAGGCTTTGATGAAGAACTGGCCCGGCAATGGATCTAACATGAAAGGCTCAGAGATACCCCTGCCTTGCCTCGTCTCCATCTGTGCTCTATTGGTGTGGCATCCTGCCAGTACTCAAGAGAAGATCATTCGAGTTCTCTTCCCTGGGTGTACTCCGCAGGCCAAGATTCTTGAAGGACTTGACAAAGTAAAGCATCTAGAATTCCTGAAACACCCCGCCGTGAGCCTCAGGGACCTTGAAGCATCCAAATCAGATAAACAACCAAAACGTGCAGAGAGTCGGGAGAGCCTCAAGTCCCTTCCAAGGGAATCAAGACCCAGCAGTGCCTTGCTGAAGGACAAACTTGGACGTGGGGACATTAAGAAACAAGACGTGAAGACCAAGCCCAAGGGCCCAAGTGACATTGCTCCTAAAGAAAAGAAGGAAGGGGATGAGAAGTCGAAATTGAAGGATGGGGATGCTAAACAAAGACTTCCAAAGCCTGAAAAGCTTATGACAAAGAAAGAACCTTTAAAGGATGAGAAAAAAGAAGTCAAAAAGAGGGATGAGAGAGCCTCTGCAGGTGTTGCCAAAAAGGATGAAAATGTGGAGAAAAAGAAAGAACAAATTAAGAAAGAACCTCTTGGTCTTAAACCAAAGAAAGATGTCAAACCTGATCCAAAGAAAGAGATCAAGAAGGAAATCAAGCCAGATGAGAAGAAACCAACAAAACCTGTCAGCAAGGATGTGAAAAAAGTGATAGCTGGACCTTCATTAGGAACCCTAGAAGCAAAAAAGCCTGTAGGCAAGAATGGAACTTTGAAGAAGGATGCAATCCCCAAGAAAGACTCATTGAACAAGGGGGGAAAGTCAAAGACGAGTAAAAAGACAGAGAATCAAAAAGCCTCTGAAGGGGATGCTGATCGTTCTAAGATGTCAACACCTGAAGACATGACAGCGGAATTCGAGAAGCTCAGAGCAGAAAATGGAGAGTCAGAGAAAAAGACTGCTGTTGTAGTGAGCACTATAGCTAACAATGAAGGAATGGTGCAACCTGAAACAGAGAATGGATCAAGAGAAAATGCAGAGAAGGGTGACATCTTGGAAAGTCCAGAAAAGTTCCGCTGCATGGAGACACTCCCAAATCCAGGGAAGGCCCTGGGAACCACTTCACCTCTTGCCAAAACTCCTAAAAGTGACCGCAGTGTGAACTTTGATATCACACCAACTGAATACAGGCTTCTTGATGGGGCCCTGCGAAATGGACAAGATGCATGTGCCAGCTCAGATGAGAAGACTTTAGAGTTGGTCTCCCCTGCTGACTCAGCCCCTAATAGCGCTGGACATACCCCTTTCCACCAATCATCTGAAGAGGATGCTCAAGGCTCTGGTGAGGACAGTAGTCTCGGGGGAAGGGTGCCTAGCCTTGGGTTTGAAGACTGCCATGTCATGGGTTCTTGCAGGAACTCTGAGGTAGGCTCCTTGAGGGGGAACCTAGAGAACTCTACATCGTCCCAGGAGAAGCAATCAAGCCTTTTGACACCGAGTCCCTTCATGCTGCCGGACTCGGTCTCCCCCAATATTACCTCTATGCCTGCTGAAATCGGTTCCCCACACTCGACAGAAGTTGATGAGTCTCTTTCCGTGTCTTTTGAACAGGTGCTCCCATCTATTGATGAGTCACCCAAGGGAGACCATATGGACAGGTCCTACTCGAATGGGCATTTTGCTGATCCTGACCCCAAAATGGGGATGTCCTTACCTTTGAGGACATGTCATAACATGCGTCCGCCAGGGGATGGCTCAGAGGAACGCCTTACTGGATTTCAGGGTCTTCTCCCCGACGTTCCCCATGACGTCGACCTCTGCCTGGTCTCACCTTGTGAATTCCAGCACCCGAAGTCCCCAGAGAACCAACAACAGCATCTGTCTCCGGGGCTAGCGACAGGTAGCCCGCGAGAACTATCAGAAAACAGCGACCACTCCCAGGAGCTAGCTAAGCCACAAAGCGTCATTCATAGTGATCGACATTCGCCACAAGGTCAGGAGACTCCACCCACATCTGCTAGTGAGTCCCTCAACACAGCCACAGATTCAGACATACCCCCAGGGACTGAAGACTGCCCCTCCATCACTGCAGACATGGACTCTGATGAGGATTCTGGGAGTTTCCCACCCCACCATCCACACGACCATCCCAGCTCTCACTCCTCCAACAGGGGAGCTCAACATTCCTCTCAGGACCCTCCCCCAGCCCCAATGAAGGACCTGCCACCCTTGCCGCCCCAGCCCGGTGCCTGCATGGCTGACCCTGAGGCTGATGCTCCAAGCAAGACCTCAAAGAGCACAGTCACAAAAACCAAGAAACCAGCTGGGGTCACACATAGGTTAACGTCAGCCACCAGTACGACTCTGAACAGCAAGACCAAGACTGGCAGCACAACTGGTACGTTGAAGATCACCTCAAGTCTTGACACAAGGCCTTCATCCCGCAATACCACTAATGGCTCCAGACCTGGGACTGCAAGGTCAGCTTCTTCAGGTAGGCACAGACAGTGTTTTACACTTAGAACAATGACATAATGATAATTTGTTAATCTTTTATTACTTGATTTATAAAATCAATTTACAAAGCATTAGGAACCCCTTCCAGATATGTGACTCTTTTCAGGAAACTAGGCGTATGTCGAGCGTCACTACTTCACAGGAGAGCCATTTAAATGTAAACTTTTTGATCAAAATGTTTTTTTGGGGCAGAAATCCCTTCTAGAACATGTGGACATTTATGTGCCTTAAATATGAATAAAATTGGTAAATTACGAGCCTAGTTGGTTTAACCACGGAAAAAATTAGCACCCTTCCTGCTAGCAATGATTGGCTGATAATGAAAGGGCTGGACATGCCGAGAGATAATTTCGGATTGGTCTGCCATGTAGTATACTTCTGTCTATAACATGAGCTGGTTAGTATGTGTAGGTAATTCTTTTTAACATGTATTTTTTGGAAGATATGACATAGTAGAGCTGCATAAGTGTTGCTCTCCACTTTCTGGAGGACCGAGTTTTGAAATTAGTGGAATTGGAGTATAATAGCTAAGGAGATGGAGAAAATTCTGGCGTTTGATTGCAAATATGCAGATGTAGTCGAAAAGAGAACGCAGAAGGCTGTTGTATAAAGCACCTGTCTCCAGATTACATCTTCAAACTAATGGCAACCATTGGCTGGCTCGCTAGCTAACATTAAGTGTATGATCTGTGTAGTAATATTATTTGTATCTCAGAGCCATTTGCATTGCTGGTTATAGCCTAATGTTAGCTAGACATCATTGAACCTGGTAGGTAGCCTAGTGGTTAGAGTGTTGGGCCAGTAACTAAAAAGTTGCTGGATCGAATCCCTAAACTGACTAGGTAAAAATCTGTCGTTTTGCCCCTGAACAAGGCAGTTAACCCACTGTTCCCCGGTAGGCCGTCATTGTAAATAAGAGTTTGTTCTTAACTGACTTGCCTAGTTAAATAAAGGTTAAATAAAAAACACGCTGGCACTCCAGATAACATTTTCCAACACACTTGTAGAATAAACCAGCCACTGTTTTGAAGTCTTTGGTTGTTTAGTACATGGCCTCACATGTGAATCCTTAAGGAGATAGGTTGGGCTTAAGATTAAGAGGGTGAATGATGCTGAATGGGTGTAGACAAAGAAGAGCTCTCCAGTAGGTGTACCAAAACATTCAAGGGCCATTTTCTCAAAAGTTGAGATCACAAGTTTATCAACTTTCAATGCAGAATTACTTTTCCATTGTTCCTCAACTGCAGTGTATGATATACCATTTTCTAGCTCTGATTTTTACTTTTATCCATTACAAATTTTGCTACATAAGACAATCGAGCCGGTCGGTCACATATTGAGTTGCCCCCCTCACCCTCCTTCTGCCCTCAGAACAGCTTCAATTCGTAAGGGCATGGACTCTAATAGGTGTCGAAAGCATTCCACAGGGATGCTGGCCCATGATGTGTCCAATGCTTCCCACAGTTGTCAAGTTGGTTGGATGTCCTTTGGACGGTAGACCATTGTTGATACACAGTACTATACCTCATTCAAAGGTGCTTAAATCTTTTGTTTTGCCTATTCACCCTTTTAATGGCACACATACACAATTCATGTCTCTCAAGGCTTATTCTCCACTATTGTCCCTTCGATGTGGATGGGGGGTGCTCCCTCTGCTGTTTCCTAAAGTCCACGATCATCTCCTTTGTATTGTTGACGTTGAGTGAGGTTGTTTTCCTGACACCACACTACGAATGCCCTCACCTCCTCCCTGTAGACTGTCTCGTTGTTGTTGGTAATCAAGCCCACTACTGTTGTGTCGTCTGCAAACTTGATGATTGAGTTGGAGGCGTGCATGACCACGCAGTCATAGGTGAACAGGAAGTACAGGAGGGGGCTGAGCACGCACCCTTGTGGGGCCCTAGTGTTGAGGGTCAGCGAAGTGGAGATGTTGTTTCCTACCTTACCCACCTGGGGTGGCGGCCGTCAAAGTCCAGGACCCGATTGCACAGTGCAGTGTTGAGACCCAGGGCCTCCAGCTTAATGATGAGCTTGGATGGTAGTATGGTGTTGAACGTCTAGCTGTAGTCAATGAACAGCTTTCTCGTCTACACTGATTGAAGTGGATTTAACAAGTGACATCAATAAGGGATCATAGCTTTCACCTGGTCAGTCTGTCATGGAAAGAGCATGTGCTCCTAATGTTTTGTACAATCTATGTACATTGTGTGATGCCTAACTCTGCTTTGTGTCCTACAGGTTCTATGGGCAGCAAGGCCAGTGCAGCTGGAGGGGCCCCAGTTTATTTGGACCTGGCTTATCTCCCATCTGGCTGTGCCTCTACCACCATTGACGTGGAGTTCTTCCGACGCCTGCGCTCCTCCTGCTACATCGTCAGTGGCAATGAGCACCTGAAGGAGTCTGTCATGAGACCTATTCTTGATGCCCTACTGGAGGGGAAGATGGCCTGGCCCGATGTGCAGGTCACCCTCTCCTCTTATTTATCATTTTCCATATTTGTAGTACGTCAACAAAAGTCTGTCTACTTCTATGTACTCATGCTCTCATTTTTATTTACCTGTCTACCTTTCCACTCCCAGGTGACCCTGATCCCCACTTTTGACTCACTGACGATGCATGAGTGGTACCAGGAGACCCACGAGAGGCAGGGGGAGCTGGGCATTACCGTGCTGGGCAGCAACAGCACTGTGGCCATGCAAGAGGAGACCTTCCCTGCATGTAAAGTGGAGTTCTGAGAGGGAACAAGACGAATCTTCAGATCCCTGCACTCTTATCCACCAAAGTATCTCCCTCATTTGATCTTCTCTTAAATTGTGATGGACTCATTTCCCCCCTCTAAACTGACGATTTCCCACCCTAGCATGCATCAAGTATAGCCTGGTAGATTAGCAGGCTTTTTTCCTCCTTTCAATCTTATTAATATAGAGCGGACTCCAGCAAGCACTCCCATCTTTGCCTGGGTACATCTATACCATGGAAATGAAGGCAGAACATGAAGATGTCCAAGAGTCTTTGGTCTACCAACATGCAGAAAGGTTGTTCATTATGAATGCTAGGCAAGGTGGACTTAGAAGACTGGCAATACTAATCGAAGTTCCTCACATTTCTTATTAGCAGCCAGGTAGTTGTGATCCAAATCCACAACAGCCCAGAGAGAACTAGTCGACAGCTGTAGGAAACCCTCTGCCTCCTTGGGGCTGAACTCCTGAGTTTTTCCTTTAAAGATGAATCATTTAATCCATATAGCATTTCATAGGTGTATTTAGCCCTGCACCCATTTGCACAGTTATTAATTTCCACAGACAAGGGGACCGCAGTGAGAGAATCAGTGTTACAATAGATGTCCGTCAAAAACGAAAAAAGGCAGAGGGTGTGTGAGAGGAGGTGAAGACGGGACCTTTGTTGTCTCCTGGGGCACATGTAGACGTGCCGAGACCTCAGCACTTACTGAAGGACACCGACATGTTTCTACATCCCATTTTGAGTTTCATAGACGGTCTATGAACATTATAAGGAGATCGCCAATGTCTCGGAAGGTAATGGTATGCATGTGAACAGAAGGATTACTCTGACATTGATAAAATAATGAAGTCCATGTTTCAAGGAATTATGAAATGTGCAGTATTTTTGTGTAACATTCATATCAGTCACTTTAACCCTTCATCTGGAGCACATACAGTGGTATACACTTTTGACAGTGTCTTTTTAAATGAAATGGCTTGGTAAATACTAGGTAATAATTTGTAGTTTTAGATGGAAGGCAATAGACAATTGAGTAATTTATGTACCAACTCACATGACTGAATTAGTTTTAGTACCGAGTAGTTATTTCATGAAAAAATGCACTTTGAAAGAAGTGTTAACAGTACAGTATATTTCCACACTAATAAACCAACTGTATCCAAACCTCTATTTGAGTCCCTCTTCAAGACCAGAATTTGTTTTATCATAGAGAAGCTGCATGATGTCACCATCCTCTAATTTTAATTATAAACTGGGAGCGTTGAGTCCTGAATGCTGGTAACCAGTTTATAATAGCATTAAGGCACCTCTGGGTTTTTTGGTATATGGCCAATATACTACAGCTAATGGCTGTATCCAGGCACTCCGTGTTTCGTTGTGCGTAAGAACAGCCCTTAGCCGTGGTATATTGGCCATATACCAAACCTCCTCGGGCCTTGTTTCTTAAATATGCCATATCAACGGGACCACTGAATGTCACATGCACCAGAGGGTAAGCTTCACTGAAGAGGGATACACAAAATTGGATATGCTAATAGGGAAGTCATTAGCAATACTTTGCAAGATAGTACATTCCATTTATCAGAGTGGTTATTATTGTGCCTAAGTGATCTAATGTAAATGCTAAACATATGATTTTTAACAAGAATGGAAAATCAGTTATATCAGCAATCGCTTGTGTATCTGGTTAATTGCAGTAGAATGTAAATGATGTTATCTGTGAATGTCAACGCTTTTAGCCTCTATCGAAGCAGAGTCCAAATGCATGCCAGCACTGTTTGCACTACCATGCCCACCACTTTGCTTGCAGACCAAGCACTCGTTGTGTTATATTGCTCTTTGTTACAAAGGATATTTTCATTTTATTCAAGGAGAAGGGATATGGAAAGGATTTTAAACTTTCTTTTCACTTGGGTTAAATAACTGGTATTCTTAGAGAAATGTACTTTTTTTCTTTATTTTTTTTCACTTCAAATTATATTTCTTGGCCATGCCGAGTTGTACAAGCATGCAGATCTCACAAGTTAAAATCTAATTTGAATTGAATTAAATGCCATGGCTCTTTGAGAGCACCTTGTACATTTGAAAATATCATGTGAAAAGGGTGTGTTCAGCCAGCCACATGTTGGCAGATCATATAATTCTAATTATTTCATACAGAAAAATGTAATGTCATCTGTTTTTCTTTTATCAAATCATTAGCAATTCTATTTTTGTTTTTCCTAAATTGAGTTTTCTGTATATCAATAATGTGATGTGGCTACTTTATCACTTACTATCATTTGATTAGCAACAGGCTACTCGCATGATATCATTAGCCAATGGCCGGACAAAGTAAGTGGAACATTGTCATATGGAAGGGTGTGAAATGGCAGCATGTTTTTTGGTACTAGCTATAAGTCTGAGCAAAAATGATTGAAAGTGGATTGCATGACACTGATCACTTATTTGGAGAGCTATTTCACACTAGTGGAGTTAAGTAATATCTCATACTAATCTTAAGTTTTGACAATCCATGTCTGTATTTGTGTGCACCATATATCACAACATTCGATATATCAGATTCTGGACTCAATGCATTGGTTTGGATATTGTGTGTCTCTTACACCCGCTGCTGTTCATAACATGACTTGGCTTTGTTCTCAAAGCTGTGTCCCAGAATGTCTACTACCACCTATTGATTCTCCCTCCTTGTCTGAATATTTTGAAAGCCAGGTTCAGTGGTGTATTTGGCTCATTGGAATCAATAGAAATGATGCGCTTGAAGAAAAGAAATCTAAAGAATGGTCCTGTGTTTCTCTGTTTCCATCCCTGCCCCATTATAATAAAACTAAGTGAATGAGAAACCTCTTGTCGAAATCTGAGGCGCTCCTGCGCTTCAGTCACAATTTAAAAGTGACCGTAGCACTTTGCATGGACATAAGTGTTCATATCTGTAAATCACGCCGCAATATAACTAAACCCATTGAGATTAATATGTTCTATTAGTCTTTGGCAACCAAATTGAACAGCACATTTTGGGAGATGGTATATCGTTTCTTTAAAGCCTTTATATTTCAGTTTTTGGTGCTATATTTTTAAAACTTATACACCCCTCTTTTCCCTTGCACCTATACATGTATGTTTGTCTATTTCCATAATATGTTGGTGGTTCACACATCACTTGCAAGTGTCTGGAATTCACCCAGGAAATGCTTTGAGTGTCTGTAAAAATGTCATTAGACTGTTTCAGTGGTGTCAAGTGAGTGTGGTGGTTAGATGAATAATGACAGGGTGGATTGATTCACTATTGAAACACATGTTTGTTTTTTCTCTTTTTCAATACATGTACCCCTTTTTATAAATGTGTGTGCTTAATTGCCGTCGTTTCCCTGACTTTCAACTTTCAAGATTAGAACCTGTGAACTTGGGGTGGCAGGTAGCCTAGTGGTTAGAGCAAGCTGACAAGGTAAAAATCTGTCGTTCTTCCCCTGAACAAGGCAGTTAGCCCACGCCGTCATTGAAAATAAGAATTTTGTTCTTAACTGACTTGCCTAGTTAAATAAAGGTAATATAAAAAAAACTGTGACCTTCTGATCCCTTTCCCAGTGCCTAGTCCACTGCGTCAGTAGGGGTAGGGCACCAGTCCTTTTTTCAGCAGATTAGAAATGTGATTAGTTGTGTCGGAAAACAACCTGTATTGGGATTCGAACTGGCGACCTAGTTTGTCATAACCTGTGTTTAATGCCCTCCATCCACCACCACCAACCTGCCTTCTTTTTTTTCTCTTCTTTTTTTACTCTCACCTGTGAACTCCACCCACTGACCTGTCGCTCTGCCCACTGAGCTTTCATCCAACCAATCACGTTCGTTCTGCCAGTGCCCTGGAGGCGGAGCTGCCATCAGAACACGGACGACAGTATAAGGACTGACTGTTTCTACAGTTGGAGCTGTAATCCATCTAGCCACATTTAGTTGTCATGTCGGGACAACAAATGTTGATAACTAGTGTTTTAGCTAACCCTTTTCCTAACCTTAACTTAATTCTACTAACCTGCTGCGTTAGTTCTAACATGCTACGTAAAGTCACGTCTGTCCATAGCTGAACTCCATCTATCTAGCCACAACTGTAGAAACCATCAGTCCCAACAAACCATCAGTATCACCACACCGGGATTCAATCCGATCGTGGGATATAGGCTTTGCGGCTTTTAAATGCAATGTTCCCGCATTCGCGAGATCACTGTAAACACTGCATTTGTCGCCTCAATCTGAATTTACCTTTTTAAAGGGTCAGTCAGCAGTTGAAACAATAGCAAAGCAGGCGCCCCGCCACTGTTTTGGTAAAAAGCTGAGGGATAGGGTTGGAGAATATCATTACTTTCAACTTCATAGACAGAGCTATGGATGCGAGAACTTACTGTCCATGATCACCAACAATGATGAGACAGCCTATAGGGAGGAGGTCAGAGACCTGGCAGTGTGGTGCCAGGACAACAACCTCTCCCTCAGTGTGAGCAAGACAAAGGAGCTAATCGTGGACTACAGGAGGAGGGCCAAACAGGCCCTCGTTAACATTGACAGGGCTGTAGTGGAGCGGGTCGAGAGTTTCAAGTTCCTTGGTGTCCACATCACCAACAAACTATCATGGTCCAAACACACCAAAGGCAGTTGACTGAAAAGATTTGGCATGGGTCCCTGGATCCTCAAAAAGTTAAACAGCTGCACCATCAAGGGCATCCTGACCGGTTGCATCGCCGCCTGGTATGGCAACTGCTCGGCATCATACCGTAAGGTGTAACAGTATAACTTTAGTACATCCCCTCGCCCCGACACGGGCGCGAACCAGGGACCCTCTGCACACATCAACAACTGACACCCACGAAGCGTCGTTACCCATCGCTCCACAAAAGCCGCAGCCCTTGCAGAGCAAGGGGAAACACTACTTCTAGGTTTCAGAGCAAGTGACGTAACTGATTGAAACGCTATTAGCGCGTACCCGCTAACTAGCTAGCCATTTCTTATCCGTTACAAAGGCACTACAGAGAGTAGTGCGTACGGCCCCGTACATCACTGGGGACAAGCTTCCTGCCGTCCAAGACCTATATACTAGGCGTGTCAGAAGAATGCCTCAAAAATTGTCAGACTCCAGTCACCCAAATCATAGACTGTTCTCTCTGCTACCACATGGCATGTGGTACCGGAGTGCCAAGTCTAGGACCAAAAGGTTCCTCACCAGCTTCTACTCCCAAGCCATAAGAATGCTGAACAATTGATCAAATGGCAACCTGGACTATTTACATTGACAACCCCCCCCCCCCCCCTGCCGCTACTCTCTGTTTATTATCTATGCATAGTCACGTTACCCCTACCTACATGTACAAATTACCTCGACTAACCTGTACCCCCGCACATTGACTTGGTACCTCCTCCAGGAGAGCTACTGGGTGTGCAGGCTTTTGTTCCATCCCGTCTTAACACGTTCTAAAAAATCAGCTGCTCAACAGGACATTTATAAGCAGACTCGGGTGTGTTTAAGGGCTGGATCAAAAGTCTGCACCCTCCAGTATCCAACTAGTGTTTTATACAGTAGCCTAACAGTGCAGTCTTTTATGCTTGCTCTGGCAATGTGGTCCGGAGACGCCGTATGGATGTTGTTACGAAATTGTGGAGGCTCTGGAGACTGGCGCAGGCGAAATAAAGCTCTACCGCATCGCTGTGCGCCTCCCAAATTTGATAACAATGCGAAAGGCTCCACATTGCCATAATTGGTTGAACGGTAGGTGGGGCAGTACGTCCTGTATAAACACAAACTCACTTTCTTGACAACTTCTTTCACAACAGCTCTGCGAAGTGCAAGATGTGTGAATGCCCTGACTTCTGCAGAGGCCTGCATCACAGTAAATGCTATTTGGCCAATACAGACGCCAGAATGACCGTAAATCATAAACCGTAAATTCATAGAAAATAAAGTGACGTGACTTGACTTGAAATTATCTGGCCAGTTTTTGTAACGTTGGGGTCTCCAGTGGATTACTCTCCATGAAGCCAGAGACGGTATCGCACTTGCAAAAAAATATATAAAACGGTATAGTGAAACACACTCGGCCCTCTGATTTGGACCAGCAAACTGAAACAACACAGGTCAAGTGAGCTAGCAGTGAGAACGTTTTGGGAGGTTGCAAGTGTGAATCCGAATGGGGGAAACAAGTCATACATATTTTAATTGGCTACATATAGCCTACATTTTTTTTACATGTTTATACCTTTGCTTAATCGTTCTGGTCACTAGATGTTGTTGTTTTTTGTCTGTGCTTCAGAACCAAAAAGTTGTAAGTCTTGACTGTTGACCAATGTCCAGTCATCAGCATTGGAACTCAAAAGTGGGCGCACATACCCAGATTAGTGACCAGGTAGCGCTTGTTTAATTTTCTCTGGTTTTGCCTGGCAAAAACATAGTTTCCTACCTACTTTAATAATATTCATATAAAATACCATGCAAACTGCTACGGACGCATCTTCGCCTCTGGGTAAAAGCATCTGCTAAATGACTGTACATGACAGTAAGCTACCTGGTGATTTCATTAATAATGTTCACATTTCAGATAGGCATAGTTTGGGTGGGTTATACACCTCAGTGGTAGTACTGCTTATGTCTAAAGAGAGCTGTAACATCGCACTACCTTCAATACATGGGATGAAGATGTAACATATTCTCGTGAATTGATTACGATATTTGTGAGGAAGAAAAAGACTAAAGACAGATCGTGCTTTCCATCTGATCCTGCAACCGCTGCTGCATAGGCCTAAAGGTAGGCCGTATGATCCTGCTTGCGCCGGACTGCAGAGAAGTGACATGATATCCCTAGTTGACATTGACTGCTAACAAATGCAGATGTTAAACACCAACCTGGTCTGAGCGTGTCGTATTATGTACGTTAAGCCGACACTCCATCTAGTATGATATGTTACATTTGGTATGGTTATATAAGACTTGGCTACTTAAGGCAAAAATGAAAGTAGGGTGGGTGGTTGCGAGTTCCAATCTCATCACAGACAACTTTAATATTTTAGCTAATTAGCAACTTTTCAACTTAGCATGTTAGCTAACCCTTCCCATTAACCCTAACCTTAACCCTTTTAGCCAACCCTTCCCATTAACCCTAACCTTAATCCTTTTAGCTAACCCTTTCGCTCACCCTAACCCTAACCTTAACCCCTAGCCTAGCTAACGTTAGCCAGCTAACTAATGTTAGCCACCTAGCAAGAATTTGTAACATATTCTAGGTTTTGCAAATTCGTAACATATCGAAATGTAATTCATAACATATGAAATGGGTGACGGACATCCACAAGTTAATACATACCATACCAAATGTAACATATCATACTATCATGTCTCAGATTTCCATACAGAATACGAAATGCTCTGATACCAGGTTGGAAGGCATCATGGAAAAGTAACAAACCCCTCTTGACTTCAACCTGTTGCGCAATGGTGTATGGAAGTTGTATGTTACCGTTCATTTAGCTGATTTTTGCATCTAAAATATTGACTCATAGGGGGCTGTGTTATGCCAAATCTTCCAACAGAGTAAGATCAGCCATCTCTCATCTGTCTTTTATAGTATTTCAACAATGGTTTTACTTTCAAACGTACCTCTAATTTAACAAATTACTGTACGTTACTTTATATGGATTATTATAACAAATGCAGTGGTGTTGAAATTATATAGCATGTCAAGATATGTTGTATTTCCATTGTGAATTCATGCATTGAAATCGAAACATTATTAAATTATTGCTTTCACATTTAACATACTGTATATTTTCCCCATTCAACGTTTGACAAACAGTTCCCTTATTCTACCACTTTGCACTGTGTGTACGCATGGTCAAGGCTGTGGGTACATTTTTGAACACTCTCAAGCCAACGAGTCTCACACTTTGCGTGGAAATGATCCCACGCATGGTTTACGCACAGATTTGTGCATACACATGATTTATAAATGAGGCCCCAGGTGTGCACCTTGCCAGCTGCAATCGCTGCCAAGGTGATTCCAGCATGTATTGACTTAGCTGGTTGAATACGTATCTAATCAAGATATATTTGTGTTTTATTTACCACTCTAACACTACATAGTTTTTTGTGTAGATCATTAACAAAGCATTAATTCAATCCATCAAAATCCCACTTTGTAACAACAAAATGTGGAAAAAGTCCAGGGGTGTGAATTCTTTCTGAAGGCATTGTATAATAGGCCATTGTATATATGCCATTTAGCGGACAATGTTATCCAAAGCGACTGGCGTATTAGTAAAGCATAATTTCAGGTGAAGCAAAAAAGTCCATACCAGCATTGGCCAACCTTGCTTCACTGACCCCTGATCTACTGGGTGAGCAGATTTATATTCCAGCCCAGTAATAGAGCACTATCAATTGAATCAGGTGTGTTAGTGCTGGACTGGAACAGAAGCCAGCAGACCTCCAGGAGCAGGGTTGGCCTGATCCAGTTGTAATAGGGTTATACAGTGTGCAATGTTTAACTTTATAAACTGGATAGTTCGAGCCCTGAATGCTGATTGGCTGAAAGCCATGGTATATCAGACCGTATACCAAGGGTATGACAAAACATGTATTTTTACTGCTGTAATTATGTTGGTAACCAGTTTATAACAGCAATAAGGCACCTCGAGGGTTTGTGATTATATTGGCCATATACCACACCCCTCGGGCCTTATTGCTCAAGTATACAACATCTGTTAATAGGTACACATAACCAGTGGTATACAAAAGTCTCTTGGGACATTCATTGGGACCTCTTCATCTGCGGACAGGCTTTCACAGCTCTCCGTATCTGAAGGCATAAAACATCACAGAATTAGACAGCACTGAATATTATGTTGCTATTGTCTCTGTCCTAAAAGTTTTCCTTACTAGGGTCTGGAACTGACAGCTGGAGCTTCAGTCCTTTCACCCCTTTCCATGGCTGTTATCTACACATATATTTGGAGCTTGTGTTTTTAATTTACAATGATAAAAAATTAAGATAGCTAATACATTAGCTAGCTGATGATATTTGATTTACTTAGCTATACAGTAAAGTTAGCTAGCTAGTTAGCAGCTCATACATGTAGCTGGTTATGTAATGTTATAATTTGATAATCTAGCAAGGCAGGCTAGCTAACTCAGGGTTTACCAAACTCACCCGGTGCAAGTTTTGTTTTTTGCTCTAGTGCTACACAACTGATTCAAATAACCAACTCATTATTTTAATCACCTGTATAGTGCTAGGGCAAAAAAAACGAAAACGCAAAACCAGGACCAATGTGGTTAGGGTTAGAATCACATTTTAAGACGAGATTGTAGAAATAAGCGGCCTTCTGACTTTGTGGATGTGGTAACTAGGGATTACATAGAATTAGCTTGTCCCGAGTTACTGCCCCGATGACACAGACTGCTTCATCAACAACAGTAATGTGAAAAGTTGTATGAAAAAATACCCGGTTTGATAAACTAGTAGTTTAATTACCCAGCCAAGCAGATACAAACAGTAGAGTCCTTTTGGTTGTGAAGTGCATTATCAAAAGACTTTGTCCTTTATAACAAAATGCAATTTACCACTTGGCTGTCAATTGTTTTCACCCTGTCACAGGGCCTCTGTCATTACCACCTCATAAGATGAGGAAGCACATTTTTTAGGAGGATTGCCTGCTGCAGTTGTTCAAGAGTTGTCCAGTTTGCAGCTGAACATGCAACATAGAGAAGAACAGCAAGGGGATCCTCAACATCACGCAGATATGCCCTCGCTGTGATCATGATGGGTTACCAAGAGCTGACATACCCTGCCATGCCCATCAATGGGGCGCTGGCAAAGGCCTTACTTTCAGCCTCACCTTTTGCCTGCTCACCAACGGTTGGCAATGGGGAGACCAGAATTAGGTAGGTTTAGTCTGACCTGTTCAAACTTCAACATACCTGTTCCTTCAGAAAGTATTCCCACCCCTTGATTTCTTTCCACATTTTGTGTTACAGAATTAATTTAAAAGTGATTAAATGGAGATTTTTTTTGCCAATGGCCTGCCTACACACAATACCCCATAATGTCAAAGTGGAATTATGTTTTTAGATTTTTTTTTTTACAAATCACTTTAAATGAAAAGCTGAAATGCCTTGGGTCAATAAGGGTTCAACCCATTTGTTGTTGCCAGCCTAAATAAGTTCAGGAGTAAAAATGTAACAAGTCACATAAGTTGCATGGACTCACTCGGTGTGCAATAATAGTGTTTAACATGATTTTTGAATGACTACCTCATCTCTGTATTCCAAACATTGAATTATCTATAAGGTCCCTCAGTCGAGCAGGGAATTTCAAACACAGATTCAACCACAAAGACCAGGGACGTTTTCCAATGCCTTGGAAGAAGGGCATCTATTGGTAGATGGGTGGAAAAAAAAAAAAAAAAACAGACATTGAATATCCCTTTGAGCATGGTGAAGTTAATTACACTTTTTTGGATGGTGCATCAATACACGCAGTCATACAATACACCCAGCTAACTTAGTTACCGGAGAGAAAGGAAACCTCTCAGAGATTTGACCATGAGGCCAATGGTGACTAAAACAGTTAGAGATTAATGGATGTGATAAACTGAGGATCAACAACATTGTAGTTACTGCACAATATGGACCTAATTTAGTTGACAGAGTGAAAGGATTATGTAAATTATGGATTTCTGTATTTTATTTTCAAAAAACTAACATTTCAAAAAACATGTTTTCACTTTGTCATTATGGGTTATTGTGTGTAGATGGGTGAGAAAAAAATATTTAATACATTTGAATTCAGACTGCAACACAACAAAATGTGGAATAAGTCAAGGGGTATGAATACTTTCTGAAGGCACTGTATGCATGTCAGATATTGCCTATACTAACTGCCATTGGTAATAGAACAGTGACTGTTTATGTGTTCACAGATGCATCTATGGAGCCAGCACTTGAAGACTTGCAGACTGACAGACAGGCAGTGGTGGGAAAAGTACTCAATATTCATACTTGAGTATAAGTAAAGATAACTTAATAGAAAAGTCACCCAATAAAATACTACTTCAGTAAAAGTCTAAAAGTATCTAGTTTTACATGTACTTAAGTAGAGTGGTGGAAAAAGTACTAAATTGTCATACTTGGATAAAAGTACAAAGTAAAAGTACATGCTATACATTAAATTGCTTATAATAAGCAAACCATAAGGCAGAGAAAATGTATGGGCGTAAAAGGTCAATATTTTGTTTAGGAATGTAGTTGAGTAAAAGTAGTCAAATATAAATAGTAAAGTGCAGATACCCCCAAAAACGACTTAAAAGTATTTTTACCTAAGTACTTTACACCACTGCAGATGGGCTTGATACTGAGGTCTCTAAATGGAGAGAGACCTGGCACTCTGGATAACATTTTCCCTAGTTAATTTTGACTTGAATTGAATTCTATTGAATTCTATTGAATATTGAATTGAACGGTATCAGTGAATATGGGGTTGAAGAAACCCTGTGTATTTGGCACCAGGATCAGGAAACTCATGTTGTATACAGGACACCAGAAGCATTTGTGGTCATACGCACATCCTTAACATAGGTGCTGGGAATGCTAGAAAAGAGCAAGAAGGGCCGCACAATGTTGAAGCTCTCAATTTACCGCTCTATTGAAAACGTCAGCAACGACACATCCAAGGAACACCCACATCAAACCACACCCCCAAGCCAAATCACATTTGGCTTCTCTCATGGCCACCAGCATTTGAGGAGCAAGCCAAAAAACAATGCCAGATCAGCAGGTGCAGTTGCCCTTTAAATACACTACATGACCAAAGTATGTGGACACCTGCTCATCAAACATCTCATTCTAAAATCATGGGCATTAATATGGAGTTGGTCCCCCCTTTGCTGCTATAAAAGCATCCACTCTTCTGTGAAGGCTTTCCACTAGATGTTGGAAAATTGCTGCGGGGACTTGCCTCCTTTCAGACACGAGCATTAGTGAGGTCGGGCACTGATGTTGGGCAATTAGGCCTGGCTCGCAGTAGGCGTTCCAATTCATCCCAAAGGTGTTCAATGAGGTTGAGTTCAGGGCTCTGTGCAAGCCAGTCAAGTTCTTCCACACCGTTCTCGAAAAACCATTTCTGTATGGACCTCGCTTTGTGTACGGGGTCATTGTGCTCCCGAGAAGCGCAGCTGTCTAAGGCACTGCATCTCAGTGCTAAAGGCGTCACTACAGACACCCTGGTTCGTATCCAGGCTGTATCACAACTTGACTAGTTAAATAAGAAAATTAAAATTGTCATGCTGAAACAAGAAAGGGCCTTCTCCAAACTGTTGCCACATAGATGGAAGCAAAGAAATGTCTAGAATGTCATTGTATGACATAATGTTAAGATTTCCCTTCACTGGAACTAAGGGGCCTAGCCCGAACCATGAAAAACAGCCCCAGACCATTATTCCTCCTCCACCAAATTTTACATTTGGCACTACGCATTCCGGCAGGTAGCGTTCTCCTAGCATCCACCAAACCTAGATTAGTCCTTTAGAATGCCAGATGGTAAAGTATGATTGATTCGTCACTCCAGAAAACGTTTCCAGTGCTCCATAGTCCAATTGCGGCGACCTTTACACCAATCCAGCAGATGCTTGGCATTGCTCACGATGATCTTAGGCTTGTGTGCGGTTGCTTGGCCATTGAAACCCATTTCATGAAGCTCCCGACTAACAGTTCTTGTGCTGACATTGCTCCCAGAGGTAGTTTGTAACTCGGTAGTGAGTGTTGCAACTGAGGACATACTATTTTTACTCTATGCACTCGGCGATCCCATTCTGTGAGCTTATGTGGCCTACCACTTCACAGCTGAGCCGTTGTTGCTCCTAGACGTTTCCACTTCACAATAACAGCACTTACAGTTGACCGGGGCAGCTCTAGCAGGTCAGAAATTTTACTGACTTGTCGGCGAGGTGACAATGACGATGCCACGTTGAAAGTCACTAAGCTCATCAGTACGAGCCATTCTACTGCCAATGTTTGTCTATGGAGATTTCATGGCTGTGTAGTCGATTGTATACACCTGTCAGCAATGTGTGTGACTGAAATAGTCACTAATTTGAAGGGCTGTCCACATACCTATGGTCATACTTTTTTAGTTTCAACATTATATTTACACACTCAAATCCCCTACAATCAGTTCAAGTGTCTGCCCAGGAGATGGCAATGTCTTGCTCCATTTGATTCAGTTTGACATTCTCATATTCATCTAGAATGCATCTGATTTGACGTTGCAGCTCGTTTAAGCAGTGTATCCCACCGCTACCACAATGTAGCAGAGTTGAATCTCTTTTCGCATCTACATTCCCTGGGATATTCTCAGCAGTAAGTCATACCATAGTCTATACCAGATATTGTCATGTTGCAAACAGTCCGGTTTAGAGTGTGATTAAACTTGTCATTTAACTTACATTACAATTTAACAGACCCTCTTATCCAGAGCAATTAAAGGTTGCTCAAGGGCACGTCACCAGATTCTTTCACCTAGTCTGCTTGAAGATTCAAACCAGTGACCTTTCGGTTACTGGCCCAAGGTTCTTCACTGCTAGGCTACATTCATATAACCAGTGGTGGGTACTTTTTCCAATTGTCATACTTGAGTAAAGGTAAGGATACCTTAATAGAAAATGACAAGTAAAAGTCATCCAGTAAAATCCAACTTGAGTAAAAGTATTTGGTTTTAAATATACTTAAGTATCAAAAGTAAAAGTATAAATAATTTCAAATTCCTTATATTAAGCAAACGTCACCATTTTCTTTCTTTTTTAATTTACGGATAGTTAGGACACGCTCCAACACTCAGACATCATTTACAAACGAAGCATGTGTTTGGTGAGTCCGCCAGATCAGAGGTAGTAGGGAGGACCAGGAGATGTTCTCTTGCCAAGTGTATGAATTATACCATTTTCCTGTCCTGCTAAGAAAAATGTAACAAGTACTTTTGTGTTTCAGGGAAAATGTATGGAGTAAAAAGTACATTTTCTTCAGAAATGTAGTAAAATTTGCCAAAATGATAAATAGTAAACTACAATTTCCCCAAAAAACGACTTTACTAGTACTTACATATTTTTTATAACACATTACCTAAGAAAGGCAATAATTACATAAGAACCTGGTGGGTTCAAGTCTTACACAAATTTCTGCTCTCACAGCACATACAAGTCAAATTAAGAACACAAACATACTGGTATCAGCTGTAGCTAACTCTTTATTAGATATTATTTCATATTAAATTAGACAAAAGTCAACATGTCTTGAAGACTGTACTGCAAGTGCGTCATTGGACTGGATATTGGTTTGGAAATGTTTACTTTATTAAATACATAATGGATATCCGATGGATCCTTGCTTGTTTTTGCTTTGCAAAGCACAACTGACAAGACGATAATAGCTCCCTCACTCATTTTCTATGCAGCGTTTTGAGGGCAGATGGGCCTGATCAAAGCTACCTAGCAGTGACTGCCAGACTTAAAAATAACTCATACACCGTATTCATCCCAAAACAAGGCAATGCATTCTAAGCAGGCGCAGAACTCCTCTTAAATTCCATTTCCATTCCACTTCCATTTCATTTTCTGCCTCAGCTAAAACCTGTCTTGTCTTTATTACATATATTTTTCAGTTCACCTTCCTCTTATAAATCGTGGAAGGGTACCTGCTCTAGTCGGGGCAATGCTCAGGTGGCAGATGATGGACGGGGGGGTTATCACAAAGTGGACCAATCATTAGTTCAGCCAGTTAGTGTGTAGACGGAGTATATTCATATGTGCTGAGATGGGACAACTTCCCTAAAATGCCTGTTGTTCATCTCCTCTTCTCCTTTCCACCCTCTCTCACCCTCCAGTGGAGAAGGCTGGTGGACTCATTGGCTGTCCTCCTTGGTGTAGTCGCCAGCCTCCCAGCGCAGTGCCCGCTTGTTTTTGTGCCTGGTGACGCGGGTTGCCTCCAAGACCTGCAATGGAAGAAATAGCATCAACATCATATTGGACCTGTGATAAAGGCCTTCTCTGAGACAAATGATTCAATGGATATCAGCAGAGAGAAGAGCAGCCACTTACTTCATTGTTCACATCGTCAGTAGGCTGAATTCCTGCATACTAGAGGTAACAGAAAAGTCCAAGTTAACAACTAGCACACTATCATTGTAGGATATAAAACCTATGAATTGAGAAGTCTCACAAGATGTACATGGTTTCACCAACACTATCAATACTCTTTTGCAGGCATATTGCATTGCTGTATTTCTTTCCAAACTATGCCTAAATGTCTTGTCTATAATGAATTTACAATGTATGTAGACAGCATCAATAACTAGTCTTTCCTCACAGCATTCTCTTCCAGCTTCAGTTTGATTCTCCTCTCCTCAAAGTCCTCTAGCAGGGTTTCGGTCAGGCCCTTTTGCGTGGGGGTCCCAGGGGAGCCCCCCATCTCTACCCACGGGCTAGCAGGCAACAGGGGAGTAACCCTGCTCACCACAGGGGAGGTGGGCCGTGGGTAGCCCCATGGCTGGGCAGTGACTATGGAAAAGGAGGGAAGACGGGCAGTGGGACGAATGGAGGTGGAAAAGGGAGATGCACTGTCCGCTTTATCGGGGGGAAGAAATAGAGAAACATTGAGTTATAACAATTACTAGCATGTATGTGTTAAGAGTACATTTGAAATGTAAGTTGAATGCAACATGAACTACAGTGCCTTCAGAAAGTACACCCCTTGACTTTTTCCACGTTGTGTTACAGCCTGAATTTAAAAAGGATTAAATTGAGATTGTTTTACTGGCCTACACACACAACCCCGTAATGTCGAAGTGGAATTATTATTTTTAAAACGGTGCAAATTCATCTCACACACTACCAGTCAAAAGTTTGTACACACCTACTCATTCAAGAGTTTCTTTATTTTGACTATTTTCTACATTGAAGAATAGTTAAGACATAACTATGAAATAACACATATGGAATCATCTAAATATATTTGAGATTCTTCAAAGTAGCCACACTTTGCCTTGATGACAGCTTTGCCCACTCTTGGCATTCTCTCAACCAGCTTCATGAGGTAGTCACCTGGAATGCATTTCAATTAACAGGTGTGTCATGTTAAAAGTTACATTTGTGGAATTTCTTTCCTTCTTAATGCGTTTGAGCCAATCAGTTGTGTTGTGACAAGGTAGGGGTGGTATACAGAAGAAACCCCTATTTGGTAAAAGACCCAGTTCATATTATGGCAAGAACAGCTCAAATAAGCAAAGAGAAAAGACACTCCATCATTACTTTAAGACATGGTCATCTCAGATTGACTGACCATCTGAAGGGGAGAGTTTTGGCCAGAGTTCCAGTTAAATACATTTATGAGGATCTCGGATTTGTCCCAGTTAATCTTATATCCTGATATACTCTCAAGGTCCTAAACGATATCCTAACCGCCATCGATAAGAAACAATATTGTGCAGCCATATTCATTGACCTGGCCAAGGCTTTCGACTCTGTCAATCACCACATCCTCATCGGCAGACTCGATAGCCTTGGTTTCTCAAGTGATTGCCTCGCCTGGTTCACCAACTACTTCTCTGAGAGTTCAGTGTGTCAAATCGGAGGGCCTGTTGTCCGGGCCTCTGGCAGTCTCTATGGGGGTGCCACAGGGTTCAATTCTAGGACCGACTCTCTGTATACATCAATGATGTCGCTCTTGCTGCTGGTGAGTCTCTGATCCACCTCTACGCAGACAACACCATTCTGTATACTTCCGGCCCTTCTTTGGACACTGCTAACAACCCTCCAGACGAGCTTCAATGCCATACAACTCTCCTTCCGTGGCCTCCAATTGCTCTTAAAATACAAGTAAAACTAAATGCATGCTCTTCAACCGATTGCTGCCTGCACCTGCCCGCCCGTCCAACATCACTAATCTGGACGGTTCTGACTTAGAATATGTGGACAACTACAAATACCTAGGTGTCTGGTTAGACTATAAACCTCTCCTTCCAGACTCACATGAAACATCTCCAATCCAAAGTAAAATCTAGAATTGGCTTCCTATTTCGCAACAAAGCATCCTTCACTCATGCTGCCAAACATACCCTTGTAAAACTGACCATCCTACCGATCCTCGACGATGTGATTTACAAACTAGCCTCCAATACCCTACTCAATAAATTGGATGCAGTCGATCACAGTGCCATCCGTTTTGTCACCAAAGCCCCATATACTACCCACCACTGCGACCTGTACGCTCTCATTGGCTGGCCCTCGCTTCATACTCGTCGCCAAACCCACTGGCTCCAGGTCATCTACAAGACCCTGCTAGGTAAAGTCCCCCCTTATCTCAGCTCGCTGGTCACCATAGCAGCACCCACCTGTAGCAGGCATATCTCTGGTCACCCCCAAAACCAATTCTTCCTTTGGCTGCCTCTCCTTCCAGTTCTCTGCTGCCAATGACTGGAATGAACTACAAAAATCTCAGAAACACTTCTCCCTCACTAGTTTTAAGCACCAGCTGTCAGAGCAGCTCACAGATTACTGCACCTGTACATAGCCCATTAGAATTTAGCCCAAACAACTACCTCTCCCCCTACTGTATTTATTTAGCTCCTTTCCACACCATTATTTCTCTACTTTGCACATTCTTCCACTGCAAATCTACCATTCCAGTGTTTTACTTGCTATATTGTATTTACTTCGCCACCATGGCCTTTCTTTTGCCTTTACCTCCCTTCTCACCTCATTTGCTCACATTGTATATAGACTTATTTTTCTACTGTGTTATTGACTTGACTGTATGTTTGTTTTACTCCATGTGTAACTCTGTGTTGTTGTATGTGTCGAACTGCTTTGCTTTATCTTGGCCAGGTCGCAATTGTAAATGAGAACTTGTTCTCAACTTGCCTACCTGGTTAAATAAAAGGTGAAATAAAAAATAAAAATACTGCTGAATGTTGATTGTCGAGAGCACGTGTTCTAATGATTGATTGTGTTCTTGTACGAACATCAGAATATCAGTGTAAAGACTTATTTTGCGAATCGGATGCCTACAACTGAACTGAATTATCAAGGCTTGTGGTGAGTTAGAGAAAAGTTGAAACCATTTGCATATAGATGTACTAAAACCGAATTCCTCGAGTGCCAAGTTCAGGAAGGTCATATTGACTCTGTTCGTGAAGCGAGATGCATGATGTCAGAGGCGCCTGTTGACTGGAGTGTCAGACTTTCATAAAACCCGTTTGATCAGAATGTATTCTTTTGGGAAGAATAGTTTCTAATCTGTTGGCTTTGCAAAATATTTTTAAACCCATTTATTTTTTGACTAGCTGAAATGTCTTGTGTCAATAAGTATTCAATCCCTTTGTTATGGCAAGCCCAAACAAGTCCAGGAGTAAAAATGTGATTAGCAAGTTGCATGGACTCACTGCGTTACATAACTGTTTTTATGACTACCTCATCTTTGTAACCCACACAAACAATTATCTGTAATGTCCCTCAGTCGAGCATTGAATTTCAAACAGATTCAACTACAAAGACTAGGGAGGGGTTTCAATGACTCGCAAAAAGCGCACCTATTGGTAGATGGTAAAAAAATGAAAGAAGCAAGGATTTCACCAAGAGGCTAATGGGGACTTTAAAACAGACTAATGTCTGTGATAGGAGAAAACAGAGGATGGATCAAGGAAGCCTGTACAGAATACAAATATTCCAAAACATGCATCCTGTTTGCAACAAGTCAGAAAGCAATTAACTTTTTATCCTGAATACAAAGTGTTAATGTATGTTGTTTGGGGCAAGTCCAATGCAACACATTACTGAGCACAACTCTCCATATTTTCATGCATAGTGGTGGCTGCATCATGTTATGGGTATGCTTGTAATTGTTAAGGACAAAAAAGAAACTGAATGGAACTAAGCACAGGCAAAATCCGAAAGGAAAACCTGGTTCTGTCTGCATTCCACTAGACACTGGGAGATGAATTCACCTTTCAGCTGGACAACACCATAAAACACAAGCCCAAATCTACACTGGAGTTGCTTACCAAGAAGACAGTGAATTTGAGTTTTGACTTAAATCTACTTGAAAATCTATGGCAAGACCTGAAAATGGTTGTCTAGCAACCAATTTGACAGAGCTTGAAGAATTTTGAAAATAATAAAAAAAAAAAAAAAAAAAAAAGGGCAAATGTTGCACAATCCAGGTGTGGAAGCTCTTAGAGACTTCTAGTCTATTTATGCTTATTCTTACCCAGAAAGACTCGCAGCTGTAAATCGGTGCAAAATTGCTTCTACAAAGTATTGACTAAGGGGGTGAATACTTATGTAAAATAGATATTTCTGTATTTCATTTTTTTGCAAAAATATCTAAAAACATGTTTTCATTTTGACATGTAGAGGAGTGTGCAAATACAGCCTGAATTCCAAGTAGATTAAATGTAACAAAATGTGGAATAAGTCAAGAGGTATGAACACTTTCTGAAGGCACTGTACATAATGATAGCCAAATTGTAGTCATACCATTTTACAAACTTGACTTTATGAAAATGGACACTGGTAGACATTTTGCTGTAACACTAGTTTTAAAGGCCCAGTGCAGTCAAAACAGTTTTTCCTGTGTTTTGTACAACAGCTGATGAAACTACACTACATGACCAAAAGTATGTGGACCCCTGCTCGTCGAACATCTCATTCCAAAATCATGGGCAATAATATGTAGTTGGTCTCTACTCTTCTGAGAAGGCTTTCCACTACAATTTGGAACATTGCTGCGGGGGCTTGCTTCCATTCAACCACAAGAGCATTAGTGAGGTCAGGCACTAATGTTGGATGATTAGGCCTGGCTCGCAGTCACCGTTCCAATTCATCCCAAAGGTGTTTGATGGGGTTAAGGTCAGGGTTCTGTGCAGGCCAGTCAAGTTCTTCCACAACGATCTTGAGAAACAATTTCTGTACGGACCTCGCTTTGCGCAAGGGGTCACTGTCATTCTGAAACAGGGCCTTCCCCAAACAGTTGCAAGCACAGAATCGTCTAGAACGGGTGGGCAATTCCAGTCATCGAGGGCCTGAATGGTGTCACAGTTTTGCCCCAGCTAACACACCTGACTCCAATAATCATCTAAATCATGATCTTAAGTTTAGAATGCAATTTGATTAAATCAGTTGTTTTTGCTAGGGATGGAGAAGTGTAACACCAATCAGGCCCTCGGGGACAGGAGTTTCCCATCCCTGGTCTAGAATGTAATTGTATGCTGTAGCGTTAAGATTTGCCATCACTGGAACTAAAGGGCCTAGCCCAAACCATGAAAAACAGCCCCAGACCATTATTCCTCTTCCACCAAACGTTACACTTGGCAGTACGCATTCAGGTAGGTAGTGTTCTCCTCTTATCCGTCATACCTAGATTAGTCTGTCGGCCTGCCAGATGGTGAGCGTGATTCATCACTTCAGAGAACACAATTCCACTGCTCAATAGCAGCGAGCTTTACACCACTCCAGCCGACGCTTGGCATTGTGTATGGTGATCTTAGACTTGCGTGCGGCTGCTTGGCCATGTAAACCCATTTCATGAAGCTCTCGACGAACAGTTCTTGTGCTGACGTTGCTTCCAGAGGCAGTTTGGAACTCGGTCGTGAGTGTTGCATGCAGTCCTAGCTAAATTGTTGCTTGAGACAGTTTTGCTAAAATGCTATTTTTGACATTTTTTATGGAACACTATTACAGTAAGGTGCTGTTTGATATTGAGATAAAAACAGCTGCATTGGCCCTTTAATGTGACTGGATGTAGAACAATCTTAAGGTCCAGTGCAGCCATTTTTTATCTCAAAATCAAATAAATTCTGGGTAATAATTTAGTACCTTACTGTGATTATTTTCAATTAAAATTGTCAAAAAGAAACAGAAATTGCTTCTTCGCTAAGAACAATCTCAGGCAATTTTGCTAGGACTGTCTGGGAGTGGTCTGAGTGGGGAGGGGAAAGATGAAACTAGCTCTTATTGGCAGAGAGGTTTGGAACTCTTTCTTATTGGTCTATTAACTAATTTTCCGCCTAGTGATGTCACCAGGCAGGTCAATACTCCATCCCACTAAAACAGGTAGGAATTTCAGGCGGTCTTTTCAAACATCTCTTACACTAAAAGAGCATTATCATAATTTTTACAATATTATTCTAACCTCAATGTGGAAATATGTATAAAACACAGGTCAAGCATGTTTTTAACACACTGGGCCTTGAACCACAATTTCAGTGCATCAGGAAAAGCAGCAATAGAAGAAGAAATTATTCACTGTTCTGTTTTTCTGACTTATTTTTGCCTTTTTGATGCAAAGTAATAGCCTTTGTGTCAATGATTAATCATGGCTGGTAACACAACATTGGTTCCTCTGCCCATATATGACCAAAGTTCAGATTCTAATTAAGTTTGTCATGTCTTCTAGTCTAAGAAAGCCAGCAGTAAACAAGAAAAACAAATTCCACTTAAAGCTAGAATTGTGAGGACATTTGACAATTGGTGCATGTAGACATTTACTTAAATCAAGCCAAAAACAAGTATAAGATATTGCCATCATGAATAATTCCTCTTATGTAGTCTTGTAATTGTATAGATGTGTGTATGGATAAATGGACTGAACCATCCTACCTAGCATCGATACTGGAGTGATAGATGAGTAGGACCATCTGGCCAAGCCCGTCTGCTCTACTGGAAGTGAAGGGCTCTCAGAGAAGACAGACTCTTCCTGTTCCACAATGACTCTTCGCAGGCTTTGCGATTGACATGTGTCTTTAGCGTCTCGTTCTATACAGTCCAATTTTCCTTCCATAGAGGCAGACAGGCTACTGGATTCCCGCAGTTCCCGGAGCTCCTGCTCACGTTTCAGATCCTGCTCAATCTCCTTCTGGATAATATCTGGAGCGTTTGGTCTTCGATGTCGCAGGCCGCCAGAATCCAGGTGCGCCCTCCAGGTTGGAATAGGCTTATCACTCGGTTCAGACATCTGCACTGCAAAAGCAGTGGGTGTAGGTGAAGATGACGAAGAGAAGGCTTCTTTAGTCAAGGAGCCTCTGGCTGGAACTGGCTTCTTTCTTTCCACTAACCACGATGGGTAATTTACTATTTCACTAGTACTTGTCTTCACCACCACTGTGACTTGGGCGCTTTCTGCCTCACTGGTCTCATTGCCTTTCAACATGATCCTCTCCTCTGGGAAGCTGCTTGGCGGTACTCTATTGAGGTCTTGGGACTCTGAACTCCAGCCTTTGCTGGTGGCATTGACGCTTGGAGTGGCGCTCATGCTGCCGATGTACAACTCGGTCTCTTCTGAGTGCCGGTGAGGGCAGCAAGGGGAAGGGTAGCCTTCCGTATCTGAGCTGCTACTCCTCACAATGACCCTGGGTGATGACCAAGCCCTTTTCATTGTCTCGACCTCGGCTCCAGATTGGTCTCTAAGCTCAAAGATTTTTCTACGATCCTCCAGTTCCTGAGGAGTTCCCCAGTCATACAGACCCGGGACTCTCCCCTGGTGCAGCAGGTCTTCCTCCCTCTGGCTGTCCTTTTTGATCTCGCGCTGGATGAAGAAGCTCACCCGGTTCTTCTTATTTGCCTTAACAGGTATCAGTGGCGGTGTAGGCTGGGAGAGCAGAGACTTGACCTCCACCATCTCTTGGACGTCGGTGTGCTTGATGCCCCGCAATCGCCGAAGACTCTCTTCTCTCTCCTGAGCGATACGAATCTCCCTCTCTATGGGCGTCTCTCTGTAACCACTTGCCGATTGGGTGCCCTTGCTTTCTGGCTGAGGGTTGTCATTGGACGTGCTTCCGTCACTTGTGTAGCCAACACTTGTGTCACCCGATAGATCCTCCAGTCCAGAGTCAAGGTCGTCAAACAGGCTACTCTGCCTCTTGGTTACCCTCTCCTCTGTGCGGTACACATTTCTGCCAGCGACATTTTCCCCTTTGTCCTGACGTCTCACTGGTGTCAGACTTTGGTTAAACCATTCCGCAGAGTGGTAGTCTTTCTCGCTCCTTGGTGATAGCAAGCTGTCTTCTGACTGCCACAGTCTTCTTTGTGGTTTTAGAGAGCTGGGACTCTGCAGGAATGGGTTGATCCTCGACTGTTCCATCTTTAGGAACTGCTCCCGTGCTGCGCTGAAGTTGATCTGTTCGTTGTCGATGGTGCATGGCTCAGCTGCTGGTGTGGACTCAGATTTGATGCTGCTTGGCCCATAGCACAAGCTGAACCCATCGAGCAACTTGTTGGGTGATTTGCTGAGATCCAGGGTTTCGAGTGCACTCCACTGCTCCCTGAATGTGGCAATCTTTTTGGGGGCTTGACTTTGGATGATCTCCTGCCTAAGCTGCTTCTCCTCCTCCTCCGCCTTCAATTGGGCACCGTTGGTGTTCACCTGGTAGCGGGAGTCCTCGTCCTCCTTGAACAGAGTCCCTGGCTTCTTCCCACCGGCATATGTCTGCAGTTTGAAGCTGCTTTCCTCTTTCAGGGTCGCCAACTTGGCTTGTCTCTCTGGGGACACCATCCAGGCTTCGTTCATCTCCGCCTCGGGGCTCACCGGATCATCCACAAAGGAGTAGAAGCCACGTTGGGAGCCTGTGCTCCCTGTACTGCTAGGGCTACTGGGTTGCCAGTCTTCGCTGGTGTTGCCGCAATCTTCCTCTGACACCGCCACCTGCCTGGCCTGCACCACCACATCCCGGGACACCTTCTGCTGGGTGGATACGATAACTGTGGACTGGGTGCGGGTCACGGAGATGCTGTCAAAACTGAAAGCCGAAGAGTTGCCATTCCGGTTATAGAGCCAGCTCCCGTCCAGGCTAAAGGGCTCATCGGTGGAGGGGCTGAGCATGGTGCGAAGGTCTACTGCCAGCTCCAGTTTGGGTGACATGGGCTGAAGCACCCACTTTCTGGGTGTGCTTTCCATGGTTCCTTGGAATGTGGTGTCTTCCTGTGTAGACGGTGAGATTTCTGCGGCAGGAAGCTGGTGAGATTTCAACACTATCTGGTCTCCCTCCTCCTGGGTCAACACATCCTGGGAATCATCAGGTGCAGCAACTGAGAGTCTCTGCAACCAATAAAAAAAATATATAAAAAAATTGGCCAACACTTAAGCAATATAATAATTAAGAAAGATGAAATGGTCAAGTGGCAACTGGATCATTATAACCAATCAAACAAGCCCTCCACTGTCCAAATACTTCAATAAAATATTCAATTGTAATTTGTTAGAAGACACTGAGTTGCTACATCTTTGCATACAGTGACCACGTCGCAGATATTACAGAATACGGCTTGTGCCACCAAAATGAAATTAGTTGCATAACACTTCAGGGGTTTATGGTTTACAGGAATCTGTTTTACAAGGGAAATAATAATAAGAAGTTGTGCAAGACAGGATGCTGAGATTTGCTTTGGAATGCCAATATAAAAGTTGCCAATAACATTTATAGCTGAAATGTAATGCCTACTTCCGCATGAGAAGGAGAGACCATGTTTGCAGTAAACCTAGCTGATCAGGAAAGACACGAGGACTCAAACTGGGAAAATGGAGAGCAAACCAATGTGTGAGACGGTCTAAAAAGATGAAGATGTTTGCGTCGGTCTAGAAGGCAACTAAGGAATGTTAAACTGGCATGCAAGGGAATTACACACAAGGTTCAATCATCAGTCAGACCTCTATTTATTGCAAACTTTGACGTTTCTGTATGGAGGATTATCAGATCCATTGCTGTGAGACTGTATGAAGATCCATAAATACTGTCTGTTCCCGTCTTAGCCAAGACATTCCGATTCATAATATTGTACATGGATTGGTATTTATCGGCACAACTCATACAGTCACTGAACAAAAATTTAAATGCAACGTGAAACAATGAACGATTTTACTGGGTTACAGTTCATATGAGGATATCAGTCAATTGTAGAATATTCATTAGGCCCTAATCAATGATTTCACATGAGAATACAGATACAGTATGTTGGTCACAGACCTTTAATTTGTATTTTTTTATAAGTCTCACAATGTGCCTCAGGATTTCGTCACGGTATTTCTGTGCATTCAAATTGCAATCAGTAAAATGTTGTCCGAAGCTTATTACTGAGTTACAGTTAATATAAGGAAATCAGTAAATTGAAATAAATTCATTAGTCCCTAATCTATGGATTTCGTGACTGGGAATACAGATACGCATCTGTTGGTCACAGATGCTTTAAAAAAAAAAGATAGCAGTGTGGATCAGAAAACCATTCAGTATCTGGTGTGACCACCATTTGCCTCGTGCAGCTCAACACATCTCCTTCACATAGAGTTGATCAGGCTGTTGATTGTGTCCTGTTGAATGTTGTCCCACTTCTCTTCAATGGCTGTGTGACGTTGCTGGATATTGGCGGGAACTGAAACACGCTGTCATACACGTGTTGGACATAATGCCAAATTCTCTAAAACAATGTAAGGAGGCAGCTTATGGTAGAGAAAGTAACATTAAATTATCTGGCAACGGCTCTGGTGGACATTCCTGCAGTCAGCATGCCAATTTCACGCTCCTTTAAAATATTTTTGCGTTGTGTGACAAAACTGCACATTTTAGAGTGGCCTTTTATTATCCCGAGCACAACATGCACCGGTGTAATGATCATGCCATTTGATCTGCCAAACTTCTCAGGTAGATGGATTATCTTGGCAAAGGGAAATGCTCACTAACAGGGATGTAAACACATTTTGTGTGTGTATGGAGCATTTCTGGGATCTTTTATTTCAGCTCATGAAACATGGTTCCAACCCTTTACATGTTGCGTTTATATTTTTGTTCAGTGTAGTTATTATCAACCGTTATCAATTTATTCAAGCAATGGATTAATCTTAACCATGCAGCCATGTACCTAGAGCAGGGCTCTCCAACCCTGCTGCTGGAGAACTACCATCCTGTAGGTTTAGCATCGGATTCCTATAATTAGCTGGTTGACAAAATGAATCAGGTTTGTTACAACTGGGGTTGGAGGGAAAATCTACAGGAGGGGTAGCTCTCCAGGAACAGGTTTGGAGAACCCTGACCAGGAGTGTGCAGCTACAATTCCTTTTCAAAGTGCCTAGTTATCAGAAGATATATGAAGAACCATAATGAGGGAGAGAGAGGAATGTGTTCACTCCTTTCTCACAAGACTCATCTGGAGGCGGGAGTACTGACACTAGAGCAGGATATTAGATACTCTTGGCCAATGAAAACAGATAAGTTCCTCTTCACTCAACTGATGTGGAACTAACTACACTGGAGGCTGGGTGCAATGGCGGGTTGACTTGTCAATCATTTTAATATGCCACACAAAGTATTTAAAGGAAAATATTGCATGGCAACTAGCAGTATCACTTAGAATCTCTATAGCATAACATGCTCACTGCTATTCGAGCATGTTGGCTAATGAGTAAAACCTATAGCCCCTGGAAGCTTCCACTCCATTCAACATTGTAATTTAAATTGACATCGACAAAACAATCCTGCATTTCACGATTGTCATTGTAACCCTGCTGACACAGAATTATTCAACTAATCATGACAGATGCACAACACTAGACAAATGGACCGGAGTGAACCCAGTCCTAACCTTCCCTGAGATGCCAAGACTTTTGGCTGACCTCAGAATAAGCTCTTCAGCAAATATACATACATTTTGGGTTAAAAAGTAACACACTATCCCAAGAGTTCTAAGGCAGCCTGCAGTGTGTGTATGTGTGCATGTGACCACTTGTGTGACAGTGGACTGTGTACCCCTGATAAGCTCTTTTCAGCGCCACTTTCTGGAATTGGCTCCTCTGCCCTTTGCTCATTGGCTGAGAGAGAAGAGGAGTGATCGGTGGGGGACAGGAGATACACAAGTCTCCTCGCCCCCACTAATTTATTACCTCACACTGGTGTGTGTACGAAACACTCACTAGTTCCTGTCAGTAAAGTGCCTATTGTGGCATGGATCAACTAAGGCCAAGTTGCATGTAGCACACAAGATAATACAACAATTTACGCAAATAAAGATTTTGCCACAGATAAGTCGTCCCCATCAAACTTCAGACGTATTCAAGGCTAATATATATACTCATTGACTGTCTGAAATAAATGCCCAAATACATGTTGTCATACCCTACAGCTTATGTCTGTCGACCATACAGATTTCAAACCAGTTTTCATGTCTTGAAAGGACAACCATGCCAACTGCTCATTAAAGCTCTAATTTAAAAAAAAAAGGACATTTTTCAAATAAACAATGTGATGGTGTTCCCGTGGGTACAGGATGTGTAGTTACAGAGACCAGGGTGTACAAGGTCCTCCTCAAATAGGGTAGGCTGTAGCATTTGGAGAAACATGGAGAACAGCCACTACTTGATAAACACAAAACAAGTGTATAGGGAAATAGACTTACATTAGGCTTACTTCCCCCAGTCAATGCACATGGGTTTAATTTGACAAACTTTTGAAAAGAAGTAGAGGTCATTACTCAGTAATGTAGACAGTGTGACGCATCCAACCATAGTGTCTTCTAAGCTAATGCACCTGCTCACCCAACTGCCACTTAACTGAAGTGCTTACAATTCATAGATAATGTAAGTATCGATAATGCCATTGAAATGCATTTGGATCAAAAGTACAGTTAATTTGGGAAAATGAAGTAATTAACCCTACCTTAATTAGTATACCGCAAACAAGACCCAAGTTTGTTGTCTTGTGTCTCCTGCTCTCTCTGTCTTTTGAGCACCCTACAGCACAGGCAAAGTTCAGCCGATATCATGTCAGTTATTGAAGCCACACCCTCTTACCGAACAGGGAAAAGTGCACGAGACTGACAAACCGCTATAACAAGGTAGGGAGAGAAGAGAAACCCATTCACATCGCCAAGGCAAATCAAACAAGATGACCCAGATTAAAAATGACCTGTGGTCCAAACTGAAGTCCGTAATTAGTTGATTATTTGTAACCGGTCAGTGAGTGCTGGGCTGAAACAAAAACCTGCTCACCCAGTAACCCTCCAGGACTGGAGTCGGAGAACCCTGAACTAAGGGAATGAGTTGGCTAATTTCCTGGTGATCATTTTGTGTCCCAGTACAGAAGCTTCCTTCTTCTCCTTTCCTTCATGACCACTGACATGACTTGATAAACTGTTATAGGAACATATCCATTCCCTTTACCCATCATTGGTCTCATAAGGAAACAAAAACAGAAAAGAACACGGTTTAAAAGTGCTGAGGCATCATCGGTATGTTGCCTGTGAACTGTTAAAGAAGAATCTTCCTTTGGGGTTGAAGTTCACCTGAGAGGATGTCACTGCTACAGCTAGTCCAGTGGAAGAGCTTGAGTCATCATGGCCAAAATGTTCATTACTTAGAAATGCAGAAACATGTTTTTATATATATATATTTTTACATCAAATTAAGCATAATGATTATGGCTCTAGATTGCAAGAAAAAGCTGTTTCAGGTGTTTTTCAACCCCCCAGCCATCCTCACATACTGTGTCCCCTCAGATTTTTGGGGTGCATGACATTCCTGATAGAGGGCATTCCATTTAAGAGGGCATTCGCTTTGAGAAATGGGAAGGTTCACACTGAACATAGCTTTACTGCGCTCTAGTGACTACCTTGTACATGTACACCAGACTATTTCAAATCAACTTTGTCACTCTGAATAAAGACTTGAAGGGGTCATGACAAACATAATATGGATCTCAGTTTAGCTTACTAATGCAAAGGAATGTTTGTGATTGTACATCTACTTCACACCACTATGGTCTTACATCTAGGAAATCAAATGCATGACAGATGAAACACCAGACATTAAAATGGGTACTATTGAGATGTATTTGTCCAAAATTACATTTAAAATCAATGAACGCCATAGTTATTTTATTTTTCTCCCAATAACATGGAAACCATGGGAAGAATCTAGGCTGCAATGGCTGTGGTACAAACCTTAACAATGCAGATCCAACTGTGTGGAATGTTGATTGTTGGTAAATGTGGAGGGAGGGGGGGGGGGGGGGGGGGTGTAGAATGTCAAAGCAAAACAAATTGTTAGCCTGTCAATCAGGATCTCTTTAACATTGTTGTAACTACCCCTGTCATTGTGTGTTTTTGCTGTAAGGATTGTCTTACCTTGGTCTCATGCTCCATGCTGTTACACAGCACCTGCCAAGGAGGAGTGTACTTGAACATCCTGCAGTGTGAGTGTATATCTGTCTGTGTAAGAGAGCACTTGTGTGTGTTACAGCGTGTTGGTGAATGTGTTCGGGCAGCTCTCTGTGTGACAGGATTCAAGCCTAGGTGCAGGGGGGCAATCAAGATCAACTCAGGCCAGGTGTGCTCATTCTGAGACGAGAGAGGGAGGGAGGTAGAAGAGTCAACAATGGGAAAGACAGTACATTGAATTTGAATTCAAAGTTTTGGGGTAAGACAGAACATGACTTATCAATAAAACATTGATTAAACTAACATTTTGGTGAACCTTCCAGTTGTTTTTTTGATTGATTAGTCCTCATGTTTTTTTTCATCTGGCAATTAGAAATGACTGTACACGTTCCACAAATAATCCATATTTGAGTACACAAGGAATATTTCTGGTGCCGAACCATAATATTTGTCTTAGATATTTGGTCAGTAGCTTAATCAAAGTCCCCCCTCGCCCCATTCCTTAACTCACCTCTCGGTTCTAGACTTGCCCTCCTAGATGTCTGGGTTCTCCAGCAGGTGTTCTGCCGTCTGGATCTGCACCCCCCTCGTATCCCCTACTGTGTTAAGCCTAACAGCTGGGTCTCCGGACTCCGCTGGTGTTTTGGTCTGGGGTTTGGCCCTGACCAGACCCCTCCCTGTTACCCCCCCCCCCCCCCCCCCCAACGGTATCTGTCACTCGCCCCTCTCCATCCCCCCCCCCAACACCCTGTCCATCAAAGCTGCTAGTCCAGAGATATTGACCGGTTGTGGTGGGGGAGAGGGTGAAAAGGGAGTGAGAGGGTAAGGGGGGTGTCCAGAACACAAAGCGTTGGGTGGCGTGACTGCTCCCATGTCTGTTGCTGAGGGCAGGGGAATTGCAATGGAATGCTGCTGACCATCACAAAGTGCCGGACAAAAGAGGAGCCATCTGTGCACACGCGCACACAGTCCCGCCTCTACCAACAGTGACTGTGTAGCCAGGTGACTGTGTCGATGACAATGGCCGTGACAATGGTGCAGCAGGTCTTAGATTAGCAGTGTAAAAACATTGCATTGTGGTGCATAAGTGGGCAGGACCTTTGTTCATAGGAAAGGACTGTGAGGATTTCACAATGCCGGCCTTTGAGATCGATGCAAACCTCAAGGGGGATTTCAACTTAGTCTAAGAACCAAGGCTAAAGACACACACACACACACTCACGTACACCCGCACACACTTTCACCAATTTGTACTGACTGAATGAAAACAATTTTCAAGATGGAGGGAGGGAACACAAAAACAAAACGGAGACCGGGAGAGACCTCTGAAGCACATCACATTTTTATTTGTCTTTTCAAACACTTTCCTCTACAGCACTTTCCAATTTGTAAGAAAGCAGACCTTCACAACTAACAAAGCAATACGAAAGCAGCAGTTTGTGGGCACTCACTCTATTACCTGGGCCCTCCACTGACTGACTGCCATGAGCGCAGAGTCACTGGGGAAGGGACAGGGATCTATGAGTCTACACTAGAGGATGAGAGAGCGACAGACATTTTGTTTTGCACAAAGACATTTATATGTAGATATTTATATATGCATTTACCAAAAATATGCCTGGCTGGGGGCCAGACTACAAGGCATTGGGGGTGTGTAGAGAGAGAGAAAGTCAGAACTGGAATGTAAATATTGATAAGAACCAACAGGTGGTGCTGCTGCAGAGTCATCAATCAATCAAATGTATTTATAAAGCCCTTTTTACATCAGCCGATGTCACAAAGTGCTATACAGAAACCCAGCCTGAAACCCCAAACAGCAAGCAATGCACCACGGTGGAGGCAGTGCAGAGTGGGAGGAGCTGGGGTTGCCAGGGGCGACAAGCCTCACTGCCGCTGCACCAAGCTCACCAAGAGGGAGGGGCCAAAGAAGGAAGGGTATTCAACAGGAGCTCGAGGTAAAAGATACCCTTCACCACAGATCTAGGATCGGATTACCCTATACCCCTATCCTAACATTAGACATTAGGCATAGAAAAATATTTGACCCTGCATTTGACTCCCGCTACTGCTCAGTGAGGGCACTTCCAGTGGAGGTGTCCATGCGTTACCCCTGATAAGAATGGCATTGGCATTCATTACCCTTCATAAGAACGACATTGACATTTGTTTACCTTGAAGGTCAAAGTTGATGAAGCAAAATGTTCAGCGCCAATAGAGCAAATACGTTTAACAGTGTCATCTTGTTTCCCGAAAGTAATTATTTCCTCTATCGTCATATTAGTGTCACCATATTTCATTATAAAGTGGATGGACAGATTGGAGTTCGTTAAGGTCACCAATGTTCTCTCTGACTAATAGTATGGGCGAATAGTTAGACCAGGGACGCCATTGGTTTCAGTTCGATCAACCTAAGTGCATTTGTACGGTTCATGTTTTTCCATTTTGAGATGAATGTTGCAAATGTTTTCCGAAAAGAAAAACATTTAAAACAACAGTTTCTGCTTCAAATATTCTTGGAATGTAACCAATGAATCACTTCCTCGTTGAGGTGTCTAGCAAATGACTCGTTGCTACTGTTTCCTATTGCAAATAGAAATATCTGTGATTTTCTTAAAGCACAAGTTGCAGAAAATAATATCTAACATAATATCTCAACTTCAGCAGTCAGATATGACAGTATCAATGATTTAGCACCACAGAAACACACCACCCACATTTAACCATTCCAACATGTCATGTGCAACCAAGTTGGCAGTGCCAACATATGAAATCATTTCCCCCTCCTTTAATATTGAAATGAACCAACCTAACCTATGCCAACCAACAGCCACTGAGCCACATGTACTGTATATGTAGTGAGGTGTTAGCTAGAAAGTATTTCAGAAGTAAAAAGGCATAATCATATAAACACATACAAAGGAAGGGATGGGCCATGGTTCAATGCTTGGCCCTTTAGATAATTGTTTTGTGTAATATACTGATGAACTAAAAGCCTCTTATCTGCTGCAGTAGCTAGTCCTATATGCTATACCTAGATGGTGATTCGTTAGCATGGGAGTTCTTGCATAGGTTTGGATCCAGCGGTGTGGGAATATGACTTGACGAGGACTGGTCTTCAGTGATGCCTGAGCGGCTCGGAGGCAGTGTTTGTCGGGACACCTTCCAGACCAACACCCCATACTGACAGTCCTATAGAGTAACGCACATTTCTGTACCCTCGTCATGACCAGCGCCCACTCACAGAGACAAAGAGCAGTCTACAGAGTCAGGCCATGCCACGTGGCCTAACTGTACACTGAGTCAGCGTTTTCTGCTCCTTCCTCCTTGCTGGACGCTGAGCAGCATATTGGAGAACGTGTCGGCATATCAATGATTGCCCTGCCCATTTGAACGTGCAGGAGGGGGTGGGATTGAAGGGGATTGGCAAAATACATTATTTCATGATATATTTTACATTAATAGATATTCCATTTGGGTTTTTTCTACAATGCACTGGATTCCCCAGCATTATTCTGACAAGGCTTATCAGACCTTGTTATCAGATTTATTTTGATCTATGTCCATCCTGTTTTGAACCCTCACAAAGACTTTTATTTATCCTTTCTTTAACTAGGCAAGTCAGTTACGAACAAATTCTCATTTACAATGACGAACTACCCCGGGGACATTGTGCACCAACCTATGGGACTCCCAATCACGGCCAGGATGTGATACAGCCTGGATTCGAACCAGGGACTGTAGTGATGCCCTCTTGCACAGAGATGCAGTGCCTTTAACCGCTGCGCCACTCAGGAGCCCAATGACATGCACCGTTAAAATAACCTATAGAGCTCTATAAATATCAATGGATAGGTACAAATGCACATGGAACAATATTAAACGAGGGTTAGGCAAACATTACGCAGGGTCGGTCAACCTCTTGCTGGAGAGTGCTCACATCTTTGACTCACTTCAAGATAACGCAGACCATCCACTATTTAGCCATCTTTGAAAACAAAATCTTTGTTTTTATTCCGCATGCGAATAGTACATGGACCACGTTCACATATGAGCGTGTCAGTGCGTCGGTTGAAAAGATCTGGCTCCTAGCTTGACCAATTCAACTCACCACTGGAAAAATACACTGGACAATGATAACATGACCCTCAGCTCAGCTGGAAATTTGGCTCCAAGATGGCAAAAATAAGTAAGAAGTATGATATTCTATAGCTACAGGCACTCGTAACGCAGCAAAAACGCACACAAAAGTAAAATACAGCTGTTCAATTTTAGCTACACCGCAAAAAAAATGATCTGTGAGGAAAATAAAACAATTATTGCAACATTGAATTTGGAGCGAAATTTGCCACTCCCTGTGGAAAAGGATTCTGTCAACTTCTCGGACTGTAAAAATGTTGAAATTCCATGCTTTTTGCCTCAGGTCTAGCATGTTGATAGATAGATAAACTGAATGAAAAGTAGGCCTACTTCAACTTTTGTTTGGTTTTGTTTCCCGTAAATGACAACAAAACCAGGGCCTAACAGTAGAGTTATAACAGGAAACCAAATACTCTTAAAGTGAAGCTCTTCCCACACCAACTCTGAGGGCGACATACAATATGACCCCCAACCCCCTCCAAATGGCACTCATCCTAAAAGTCTGAATGGAGCAACTTCTTACAGTATTTGCAACACAGTTTCGTATATGCACTGCTGTGCCAAGGTTGAAAACAACAGACTATGCTCTATGCACCAATTCCACAGTAGTTGATATCCAGCTGAAAATCTTTGGGACGTTGGAAGGGCCTGTCCAGGCCGACCATCATATCAAAACACAGTTGCTGGCAGGCCATCACATCAGGAGCCAGAGCTTGGGTTATGTCATTGAGTTAAATGAAAAATAGTTAATACTGTTATCACCAAAGGCAGCAGTAAGCAACATGATTTATTTTAAAGGGGTAGTTGTATTCTGGGTAATGTAGTTAAGTGTGGGTGAACCACACAAACGTCAAGGCTTACACAGGGGCATTCATTTCATCAGTCTTAAGCTTCGGTATGAAAGACCTTCACGCATGTTATTCAATTCATTACTAGTGTTGTCGAACTAGTGTAGTTGATTTGGGCACAGGAAAATGACAAAAAAATAAGCTAGTATTGTTTTTTCTTCCAGAAAGAAAAGAGGTGATGGGGATTGTGGGTAGTGTAGTGTAGGATGATATAAGGACCAATGAGGCCATTGTAATCCAACACACACACATTCAAACACACATCCATGCATGCTCATACACACACGCACGGATATCCATACACACACACGCACACAGTACAATGATGTCATCAATATCACGTCTCATTGCATGTCACTTCCAAATAGCAGTGTGGTTTGTGTCTGTCTCAGAAATTCCAAAGTCACTTTTCTTTTTTTTCTTTCTGGAAAACAAAATCCAAGAGAATTCTCTAACAGCTTTATCAGTCATAAATATTTCCCCATGTTTTTATCTAAAATGCACTAGCAGAGGACAGAAAGCACAATGTATAACATGCTTCTTCTGTCAGGGCTTTTTCAAAAAATAAAAAAGTCAAATAAATATATCTTTAAAATAAAGAATTGATATATATATATAGATATATAGAAAGATATATCTGTCCTTCATACAGAAAGTTAAGATTACAAAACTCATGACGGTGTATTAGAGATGTCATAAAAAAAAGCTTGTGAGCGTGTGAACGAACCAGTTCCTCTGTCTTTCTCTCCCTCTATCTTTCCTTTCTATCTCCTCTCTCCCTCAGAAACCTCAAAGTGTGAAAACGCAGGGATGGCTCGCCTTTGGCACCATCCGTTTTAGTCAAAACCCAAAATAATACAAAAGTTAAAAGAATGAAAGGAGAAAAATGAAATGAAATATATAAAACAGAGATGAAAATGAAGTTGGGAAACAACAGCCGGCTATCAAAAGATACAGAACATTTATGCCTTTTTTTGTCGGGAGGGGGGCTAACGGGAAAGGGGTGAGTTTTTGTTGGTTTTCTTCACGTTATGGTTGTTGTTGTTTTGTCATTTCTCCTTGAAAAGTCAAGTCCCGGGGGGAATGCGGCCACACAACGGTGGCTCACATGATGGTGCAGCACTTGCAGGGCTGCTTTTCCTTATTGTTGAGCTCAGTGGCGCCCCCCTCTGGCTCGCCCCCCTTCTCCCCCACGGGGGCCTTCTCCTGGGGGGTCTTAACGGGGTCGGCGGCGTTGCCGTTGGGCGGTGGCGACTGCTCTTCCTTGGTGCCTCCCTCGGTGACGGTAACAGTGGCGGAGTTGGGCCCCACCGTCACATTCTTGCCCTCGCCATCCTCGATGACCACCAGCTGGGCCTTGACGGTGCCCTCCAGGCCCAGCACCTTGTTGGTTTCCGCCTCATCCTCCACGCTTTGGTAGCCCATGAACACCATGGTGACGGGGTTCTCAGCACTGGCCTCCACCTCGCCTCCACCTGGCTGGGGACTGGCGCCGCCCGCCTTGGCCTCCATGCCAGTGATCTCCTTCTGTGGTGTCATCTGCTGCTCCGCGGCTAACTCAGCATCGGTGGGGACGACGGGGGCAGTGGAGGTGGCACCAGCGGTGGTGGCGTCGCTCATCATGGACTCGTCGGCTTTGTGGATGAGCTCGTCCACCTCATTGGCGCTGAGCTGGTGGACCCCGTTCTCCCCGTTCACCTCGTGTACCACTACGAGAGAGAAAGAGACAGAGAGAGAGCGAGAGAGACAGATGTGTCATTGACAGAAGAGAACCAGAGCATTCCTCATGAGAGCATGAAGAACTAGGCCCTGTTCAAATTCTTAAAAAATGCATCCTTCCTTGAAGCAATCATGAATGATCTGATACAACTGGACTGACCAAAGCAATGTCATGGACCTATGGCTTCCACCTGGCTCCTATACAATTGTTTTAGATCCTCGAGAAACAAGGAGAGGGAGGCTATTTAACGCGATACCTTTTTCCCACAAACCTCCACTCATAGAACAATGACGTGCTCTGAAGCTGACCAGTGATGGCAGTCACAGTCAAGTCACAGGGAAGGAAGCAGGGGAGCGAGAAAAGCAGACAAGGAGTGCAAGGAGAGGAGAGCAGCTGAAAGAGAGCAGGGGGAAACAAAGCGAATGCCACAGCTGCTGCATCACGAGCCCAGTGCTTGTTGTCTGTGTCAGGGAGCAAAACAGGTGCTACAGGGAGACCAAAAGGACAATTTCAAATGAATTCTGAATGTACTGACTGTGTTTTGCGCCAATACATAATAGCCCAAGTTCACGTTCACAAATTGAACTATTGAAGTAGAATTATTGGTTTAAAACCAGGTCTATAAATAGGGTTGGATTTTTTGGTTACCCTGCAACACTGTGTCATGCTATACTTAACTATTCATTTTACTTCACGAGAAGTGGTAATATCAAGGTAATAATATCTAGCGTCAATAAGTGGATTCAAGGCAATCATTATATGAGACAGAGTATAATCTTATATATGCCAGTGAAAATGCATTATCAAGTTTACTGAGCCACACTATGTTTGTCTTTCAATGGCTATGATCAGACAAGCAATGGCTGTAATAACTATCATTTTAGGTAGACTTATCTCAGATCATATATTACAACATACTTTTTCCCCTTCTGATATTACTATTATACAGTGCCTTCCGAAAGTATTCATGCCCCTTAACTTATTCCACACTTTGTTGTGTTACAGCCTGAATTCAAAATGGATTACAGTTCCTCTCTCACCCATCTACACACAATACCCCATAATGACTAAGTGAAAACATGTTTTTAGAAAGGTTTGCAAATGTATTTAAAAAAATGAAATACAAAAATATCTAATTTACATAAGTATTAACACCAATACTTCTAGGTAAGTCACTAAGAGCTTTCCAAACCTGGATTGTGCAACATTTACCCATTATTATTTTTTTAATTCTTCAAGCTCTGTCAAATTGGTTATTGATCATTGCTAGACAACCATTTTCAGGTTTTGCCATAGATTTTCAAATATAATTAATCTCCCGTGTCTGTTGGAATGCAGACTGAACCAGGTTTATCTCTAGGATTTTGCCTGTACTTAGCTCCATTCCGTTTCTTTTTATCCTGAAAAACTCCCTAGTCCTTAACGATTACAAGCATGCCTATAACATGATGCAGCCACCATTATGCTTGAAAATATGGAGAGTGGTACTCAGTAATGTGTTGTATTGGATTTGCCCCAAACATAACATTTTGTATTCCGGACAAAGAGTTAACCTCTACGGGATCGGTGTCTCTAAACCGGGACAGTTGTTGCTCAATATGCGATAATGTGATTAGAATGACGTTGTAAACAACATAGACATGTCTTATATGGGCAGAAAGCTTCAATTCTTGTTCATCTAACTGCAGTGTCCAATTTACAGTAGCTATTACAGCACAAAAATACCATGCTATTGTTAGAGGAGAGTGCACAACAACAAAAAACTTTTATCACGGCAACTGGTTTGATACATTCACCTCTGAAGGTAAATAATGTACTTACATTCAGTAATCTTGCTCTGATTTGTCATCCTGAGGGATCCCAGAGATAAAATGTAGCATAGTTTTGTTTGATAAAATACATTTTTATATTCAAATGTAGGAACTGGGTTCTACAGTTTGACCCCTCTGCTGTCTTTGGCTCCACACCCACCCCCCTGGCCATCTAGATGTGTGAAGGTTAGTGTATTTTCTGTAGGGAAGCTAATGATCCATCATGTATAACATTCCTGGGAGTCATTGTAAATAAGAATTTGTTCTTAACTGACTTGCCTAGTTAAATAAAGGTTCATTAAAAAAATTAAATGTACTTGAAAATGTATCAATTGACCAATTCGGCACATTTGGGCAAACTCCTGGCAAACAAAATATTGTGTAGTGATGTAATGCTTCACTGGATCAGTATTAAACTGTCCACACACACTGCTGCCATCTTGTGGACAACATCTAAATTACACCTAGAATCCTTCTCAATTTATGGCTATTCTCTTGCATTTCAAAGAAAAAACACATTATATTTTACCAGAATGTGTTATATTATCATATATTAATTTCACATTTCCACAAACTTCAAAGTGTTTCCTTTCAAATGGTATCAAGAATATGAATATCCTTGCTTCAGGTCCTGAGCTACAGGCAGTTAGATTTGGGTATGTCATTTTAGGTTAGAAAAGGGTCCGATCCTTTGCCACATTTTTTGCAGTAATACTTTTTTAGTGCCTTGTTGCAAACATGATGCATGTATTCTGTACAGACTTCCTTCTTTTCACTCTGTTAGTTAGGTTAGTATTGTGGAGTAACTACAATTTTGTTGATCCATCCTCATATTTATCCTATCACAGCAATTAAACTCTGTATTGTGTTTTAAAGTCACTATTGGCCTCATGGTGAAATCCCTGAGAGGTTTCCTTCCTCTCTGGCAACTGAGTTAGGAAGGACGCCTGTATCTTGTATTGACTGGGTGTATTGATACACCATCTAAAGTGAAATGAATAACTTCACCATTCTCAAAATTCACTGCTCTACTGACGGACCTCTACTGACGGACCAGATAATTGTATGTGTGGGGTACAGAGATGAGGTTGTCATTCAGAAATCATGGTCAACACTATTATTGCACACAGAGTCCATGCAACTTATTATGTGATTTGTTAAGCACATTTTTACTCTTGAACATCTTTAGGCTTTCCATAACAAAAGGGTTGAATACTTATTGACTCAAGACATTTCAGCTTTCCAATTTGATTAATTTGTAAAAATTTCAAAAAACATGACATTCTGGGGTATTGTTTGTAGGCCAGTGACAATTTAATCAATTTTAAATTCAGGCTGTAACACAACAAAATGTGGGAAAAGTCAATGGGTGTGAATAGTTTCTGAAGGCACTGTACATGTATTCATGTTAATAAAACCATAACACATATCTTAGCTCTCATCATAATTGTTAACACTTCTCATAACGCATGTTTTAGCTAAGTGTTTCGTTTTGCTGTTGAAATCATGTCGGGAAATCACCTTTCTGGTAATCCTCATACACCTTGACCCCTTGCCCAGAGAGGTTAATGGGCAGCAGGGTGTTGGTGGACAACACCTTAGTCTCGCCCGTGACATTGTCCCTCTCAACGGTGATTTCTACTGAGTACATTGCTGGGTGCATGGGGTGTCAACAAGAGGAGATGTTAGGGACCTGCAGAGGTGCTCTCTCTCTCTCTCTCTCTCTCTCTCTCTCGCTCTCTCGCTCTCTCTCTCATACCACACATCCATGGAACACAGGAATTCTCTCACTTTCTCTCTTTCGCACCACAACGCCCTTTCACACGCCATATTATCTCTCCCTCAACAAGACTAGAGACATACCAGTTCCACTCAACCATATTTCACAATTATAAATAACCATGTAGTCTCTCCACAATACACATGTATAATAATACCAGCCAAAACCAGACAACCACTCGAAACAACCATATTCCACCAACAAATACACCACTTAGTTACAGCGACTATACGCAAACTCAATCTTATGAAGAAGACGGTCAAATTTGATTCAGGACATTCCTTTGACTGCATATCTGGGCAAGTGAAATGACTGTGTGGCTGTTAAGGAAGCATGTCTTTGGAGAACGGTCCATAACTTGGCTACATACACTATAACTAAGGTAAACTCGAACATTTGTCATCGGCAGGCCTACACTATGCGAGTCTAACGCTACCGTGTTGACGGATAGAGAAATGGTACTTTTTAGCGGAGCTGTGTTGCCTTGGCAACGTTGCATCGTCTGATGAAGACTATATATAGTGTATCCCCACACAACAGATGTACTGTGAGAACAGGATACTCAGTATATCATCCTGGCTAACTCTATACAAACATACCACTCTTCTTGTTTTAACACCTTTAGCCACAAACCACAGTGAATATCCACAAGAATGAAAGTCCACAAGAACAGACCAATACGCAGACAGACAGACAGACTCACATCGACTCATACAAACACATTCCCATACAGGCAAACACACGGAGACAGACAGTTGATTGCTGTGAAGATTAGGACAGAAGACAAATGTTAGGGGGAAAAACACAGTACAGAAACACGACACAATGTTAGTGACGACAAATAGAGGACATGAAATATACCACAGCACTTCAGAGAGTGCAAAATGTTCAATGGCATTTGCATTGCTTTTGTATTCTCCTAAAGGTGTCACGAAAGCATAGTACATTGCAATGATGAAATACCCCAGTGGTCCGTCATTAAAATAGTTCCTCCCACATGACTCAACATTGTTTCACCTTCCCTCCCACACATTCATATAGTGCGTCAAAGTAGACTCACACCAGTAAAACAGGAACTGCACTACATCCTATTACACAGCATGGAACTGGTAGATGTATACCCCGCATAAAAGTCAGCTTCTATTCATCCCCCATAACAGTCCCTCTCTATTGTGTCCTATTAACTTATCTAGCTTCTAGATATCTATTGTACATCTATAACTTGTTTATGCACAGGGTATAGTAACCATACTGTGTTACTTTCTTAGTTTCTAGTTACTTAGCTCCTATCCGATGGTGGTATTACACCAAAAATGTTACCAAAAACGATCATATCCAGGAAAGCTTTGGCAATGAGAATTTTTGGTCTTGATGAAACCAAACATGAAGTATTCGCTCTGCTCAGCAAGGGTCCTCTAGATAAGATGTATGAGGACCGGGGCTCAAGAGGTAAAACTAATTAGTCACTCGCCCCATCTCCTTCTCCCCTCTCGCTATCTCAATCACTGTGGAGAATAGCCCTTCAGTGGAGTCCCTCGCTCTCCTTCCAGAGCTGTGAGGCTGATGAAAGCACATGTTCGATTAAAAGGGACAGAGGCCCACGTGTGAGGAGGAGGAAGGTGGAGACCCCGTGATACTGCTGAAAAGACCCCTTGCTGAGGAGATGAAGTCGTCCCAAGATGTTTCTAGCTGCTTGTGTTTACAATACGCTGAGCTACACTGAGGTGTTGTATATGACAGTGGGGTAAATGACCAACTATTTAGGTATCCTTTAGCTGTCATTCAATGAAAGCTCCATTCAAAGGAAGATTCGATAATGTGTTAGATTAGACATTGTGACATGGCTGACAACACGCTTGAGGAGCTACTGCCGGGCCAATCAAATTGGTTGTGTTTACATAATGAGATCCACTGAGGAGTTACATATTGAATTTATAGATTTTACATTTATTATGTCTAATCCAGTTACCCAGGATGCTAATGCCAGTAGCAGAGTGGGTGAACAGGATACAACAAAAATTAAAATTTTGGTTAGGGGTTAATATTAGATTTTCTTATACTGTAATACCTATTAATACCCATTGAATATTTGTTCATGACTGAGTAATGAATAACCAAGTGTTATATATTTGAAAAATGATAAAAGTAAGAAAATTATATCAAATAAACTAACATCAAATATAGTACTCAGCCGTCTATGTAAAGAGGCAAGCGGAGACAGAGTTTATGATTGAAAAAAGAAGAGAAAAAAAGAGGCAAAGAATAGAATTTGTCTCTCTACAGTGTGTCTCAGTCTGTGAGCTACAGGGTTCCCGAGACTCACCTGCTCTCGTCATATCTGAGGCACCTCCGGACATGTCCAGACGAGGGCTGTTGGGCACTTTGAGCACCTCCTTGACCTCTACAAGCAGTCAAGGAAGTGGGGTGAGAATGACAGAGAGAGAGAGAGAAAGAGACAAACACAGAGGAGCTGGCCAGGTTTCGGCAAAGACAGATAGCGATAGAAGACTCCAATAGAATCTTATTGAGACTTCTTCCATTTTGGACAAACTTGGACTCTATTGCATGTCTTTTTTATATATAGACTCAGCAAAAAAAGAAACGTCCTCTCACTGTCAACTGCGTTTATTTTCAGCAAACTCAACGTGTAAATATTTGTATGAAAATAACAAGATTCAACAACTGAGACAAAATCAAAAGTCACAGTCAGTATCTGGTGTGACCACCAGCTGCATTAGGTACTGCAGTGCATCTCCTCCTCATGGACTGCACCAGATTTGCCAGTTCTTGCTGTGAGATGTTACCCCACTCTTCCACCAAGGCACCGGCCTGTTCCTGGACATTTCTGGGGGGAATGGCCCTCACCCGCCGATCCAACGGGTCCCAGATGTGCTCAATGGGATTGAGATCCGGGCTCTTCGCTGGCCATGGCAGAACATTGACATTCCTGTCTTGCAGGAAATCACGCACAGAATGACCAGTATGGCTGGTGGCATTGTCATGCTGGAGGGTCATGTCAGGAAGCCTGCAGGAAGGGTACCACATGAGGGAGGAGGATGTCTTCCCTGTAACACAGGGTTGAGATTGCCTGCAATGACAACAAGCTCAGTCCGATGATGCTGTGACACTCCGCCCCAGACCATGACGGACCCTCCACCTCCAAATCGATCCCGCTCCAGAGTACGGGCCTCGGTGTAACGCTCATTCCTTCGACGATAAATGCGAACCCGACCATCACCCCTGGTGAGACAAAACCGCGACTCGTCAGTGAAGAGCACTTTTTGTCCTGTCTGGTCCAGCAACGGTGGGTTTGTGCCCATAGGCGACGTTGTTGTCAGTGATGTCTGGTGAGGACCTGCCTTACAACAGGCCTACAAGCCCTCAGTCCAGCCTCTCTCAGCCTATTGCGGACAGTCTGAGCACTGATGGAGGGATTGTGCGTTCCTGGTGTAACTCGGGCAGTTGTTGTTGCCATCCTGTACCTGTCCCGCAGGAGTGATGTTTGAATGTATCGATCCTGTGCAGGTGTTGTTACACGTGGTCTGCCACTGCGAGGACGATCAGCTGTCCGTCCTGTCTCCCTGTAGCGCTGTCTTAGGCGTCTCACAGTACGGACATTGCAATTTATTGCCCTGGCCACATCTGCAGTCCTCCTTGCAGGACGTTCACCCAGATGAGCAGGGACCCTGGGCATCTTTCTTTTGGTGTTTTTCAGAGTCAGTAGAAAGGACCCTTTAGTGTCCTACGTTTTCATAACTGTGACCTTAATTGCCTACCTGTAAGCTGTTAGTGTCTTAAAGACCGTTCCAAAGGTGGATGTTCATTAATTGTTTATGGTTCTTTGAACAAGCATGGGAAACAGTATTTAAACCCTTTAAAATGAAGATCTGTGAAGTTATTTGGATTTTTATGAATTATCTTTGAAAGACAGGGTCCTGAAAAAGGGACGTTTCTTTTTTTGCTGAGTTCATATTAAAAAAATGTTTTACTTTAACCCTTTTTTCGTGATATCCAATTGGTAGTTACAGTCTTGTCCCATCGCTGCAACTCCCCTACAGATTCGGGAGAAGCGAAGGTCGAGAGCCATGCGTCCTCCGAAACACGACCCTGCCAAGCCGTACTGCTTCTTCACACACTGCTTGCTTAACCCGGAAGCCAACCGCACCAATGTGTCGGCGGAAACACCGTCCAGCTGGCGACCGAGTCTGCTTGCAGGCTTCCCAGCCCGCCACAAGGGGTCGCTAGAGCGCCGATGGGACAAGGAAATCCCAACCGGCCAAACTCTCCCCTAACCCGGACAATTATACGCTGCCTCATGTGACACAGCCTGGGATTGAACCCGGGTTTGTAGTGACGCCTTAAACTGCTGCGCAACTCGGGAGACTCTATTGCATGTCTAACTGTACAGATGCAACTTACATGATTCATTATAATCAGTCAATAATGTATCAATTGCCTATCAATCAATTACTATATTCCTGAATGAAACAGGAGTGGGTACATTGAATATCTACGTTTGTTTTATAATGAGAGGAATAACATCACTTTAATATGCTTAGCATGACAAACTCTAAAGAGTGGAAAAAATGGAGGCAAAACATTTGTCTAAGATGTCTCTCTACAGGGTACCGAGACTCACCTGCTCTCATCCTATCTGAGGCACCTCCAAACATTTCCAGATGAGGGCTGGTGTGCACTTTGACTACTTCCTTGACCTCTGTAACTTCCTTGACCTCTATAAGCGGTCAAGGAAGTGGGGTGAAAAAGAGAGAGGGAGGGAGAGAGAAAGAGCGACAAACACAGAACACATGTAAAAGAGGAGAAAGAAGAGAGGGATGAGGAAGAATATCTGACTGAAGATGTATTACCTTGCACAGTGCCTGCCGGAACCTGTGAGAGAGGGAGAGAGAGAAAGAGAGAAAACAGTATTTTAACCCAGTGGTGGAAAAAGTACCTAACTGTCATACTTGAGTAAAATTAAAGATACCTTCATAGAAAATGACTCAAGAAAAAGTTAAAGTCACCGAGTAAAATTCTACTTTAGTAAAAGTCTAAAAGTATTTGGTTTAAAATGTACTTAAGTATCAAAAGTATAATACAATTTAATTATATTAAGCAAACCAGATGGCACAATTTTCTTGTGTTTTTTTAAATGTATGGTTTGCAAGGGACACTACAACACTCAGACATCATTTACAAACAAAGCATGTGTGTTTAGTGAGTCTGCCAGATCAGAGGCAGTAGGGATGACCAGGGATGTTCGGTTGATACGTGTGTGAATTTGACTATTTTCTTGTCCCGCTAAGCATTCAAAATGTAACAAGTACTTTTGGGGGTTTTGGGTATGGAGTAAAAAGTACAATATTTTCTTTAGGAATGTAGTGAAGTAAAAGTAGTCAAAAACATAAATAGTTAAGTACAGATACCTCCAAAAAACTACTTAAGTAGTACTTTAAAGTATTTTTACTTAAGTACTTTACACCACTGTTTTAACCCATGTATCATACAGCATTAAACTCAGGAAATTCAGTGTCAAACCCATCAAATACATTACCACCACACACGTACAGTGGAGAGGGTCTATTTCTGCGATATGAATCATCGGGATTATTGTATCAATGCAGCTGCACAATCGAACAGCATCCATTTCTAAAAATACTATAACAGATTGAGTGAAACGGTTCTACTGACAACCCACAGATATGAGGCAATAGATTTGTTTCCTGAAGAGACACTCTTATTCAAAAGCATGGCTACATAACGAATGAGCATTATGTCACATACAGTATTTAACATATTTCATTGAAAACCTAGTTTGAGGGAAGGAACATACAATATTTATTTTTATGCCACAAAAAACATGGATGACAAGGAAGCAAGACAAATTATTGAGGTAGAAACAGACGCCACATTAAATAAGCACTTTCCCTTTGAATAAAGCGGTGGTTGAGGAAGTGGATATTAACTTGTGGAGGAAAGAGCAAAAAGGGACAACGAGTTTAAGAGGGAAAAACTAAGAGACAGAGCATCTTTTCTAGAGGTTGCTATGAAACCCGTATGTTAAAAGCTGCCCAGTGTGTGCTGTCAATATGAACTTCCCCTTTGGCCTCCCTCCTGTCAACAACTGTTCCCCATTCACTGCTTGTCAGACCCAGTGTGACTCTCCGGGCCCATCCGGAACGTCACTAATGATATCACTGATGGCATAATATTGAGATGTCATTTGCTCAAGTGGAGATGCCACTGTCAGTTTATCACAAGGGCAGTTACTGTACACAGGGCTTTTTCGCTTTCCGATGTGCCCCAAGGCTTGCTTCGGCCTCCTAAACCTCTCCCCTCCCTTCTGATTCCTCCATCTCCTACTCCCCCTACTTCAAACGTTCCCCCCCCAACACACACACATGCACGCACGCACGCACACACACTCCCCATGTCACGCCCTGGCCTTATTATTCTTTGTTTTCTTTATTATTTTAGTTAGGTCAGGGTGTGACATGGGGAATGTTTATGTTTTGTTGTTTTGGGTGTTTATTTGGTAAAGGGGTTAATGGGTGTAGTATATGGTTTTGTGTTGAGTGTAGATGTTTAGCATTGTCTATGGTGGTTAGTATTCTAGGGGAGTCTATGGTTACCTGAATGAGTTCCCAATTAGAGACAGCTGATTTCGGTTGTCTCTGATTGGGAGCCTTATTTAGGGTAGCCATAGGCTCTCATTAGGTGTGGGTAATTGTCTATGTAAGAACGTTAGTAGCCTGTATGTTTGTGCACAACGTTTGTAGCTTCACGGTCGTTTTGTTGTTTTGTTATGTTGTATAGAGTTTTTGTGTCGTGTTCATCTTCGTGTTGTGTTTAATAAAGAAGATGGCTTATTTTCCAAAAGCTGCATTTTGGTCCGTCAATCCGCCACACGATCGTGACAGAATTACCCACCATAGGACCAAGCGGCATGGAAGGCGGCAACAGGACCTACCTACAAAGGATTTCTGGAGTTGGGAGGAAATTCTAGACGGGAGAGGACCCTGGTCACAGCCAGGGGAATATCACTGCCCCAAGGCAGAGATAGAGGCAGCACGGCGACACGGGAGGAAGCCCAAGAGACAGCACAAAATTTTTTTGGGAGGGGGGCACTTGGAGCAGTCGGCGAAGTTGAGGGGTGAGTCTGAGTGTGTCGAGGAGTTATTGGACAGATTGGAGGAGAGTGAACGAAGGGGAGATTATGAGACATTCGAAGAGTTGTTGACGAAATTGGAGGAGAGTGAAGAGAGAGAGCTGTGCGTTTGGCAGAGTATGCAATGCATTCTTCCTGAGGAGCGTATTAGCTGTCTGATGCCACCTGTGTCAGTTCCTCGTACTCAGCCTGAAACTCGTGTTAAAGTTCCGGAACATTTGATGCCGGCTATACACACCAGGTCTCCAGTACACCTTCACAACCCGGTGTGTCCTGTTCCTACTTTTTGCACTCATCCTGAGGTGCATGTCCCCAGCCCTGTACCACTAGTTCCGGCACCAAGCACTAGGTCTAAGGTGCGTCTCCAGAGCCCTTTACGCACTGTTCCTGCTCCCCGCCCTAGCTTTGAGGTGCGTGTTTCCAGCCCTTTACCACCAGTGTCTAAACCACGCACCAAGCTTCCTGGGTGTCTCCAGAGCCCTGTTGTTCCTCCACGTACTAGCCCTGTGGTGCGTGTCTCCAGCACATTACCACCAGTGCCTACACCACGCACCAAGCCCTCTGTGTGTTTCCAGAGTCCTGTACGCACTGTTCCTTCTCCCCGTACTCGCCCTGATGTGCGGGTCCTCAGCCCGGTACCACCAGTACCGGTACCACGCACAAGGCCTATAGTACGCCTTGAGAGTCCAGTGTGCCCTGTTGCTGCTCCCCGCATTAGCCCTGAGATGCGTGTCCCCAGTCCGGTACCACCAGTTCCGGCCCCACGCACTAGGCCTAATGTGCGTCCCCAGGGTCCAGTATGCCCTGTTCCTGCTCCCCGCACTAGCCCTGAGATGCGTGTCCCCAGCCCGGTACCACCAGTTCCGGCACCACGCACTAGGCCTAATGTGCGCTCCCAGGGTCCAGTATGCCCTGTTCCTGCTCCCCGCACTAGCCCTGAGATGCGTGTCCCCAGCCCGGTGCCACCAGTCCCGGCACCACGCACCAGGCCTACAGTGCGCCTCAGCCGGCAGGAGTCTGCCGTCTGCACAGCAATGACTGAACTGCCCGTCTCCCCAGCGCCATCTGAGCCATCCGTCTTCCCAGCGCCATCTGAGCCATCCGTCTCCCCAGCGCCATCTGAGCCATCCGTCTGCAATGAGCCTGCAAAGCCGCCCGTCTGCCATGAGCCTGCAAAGCCGCCCGTCTGCCATGAGCCCACTGAGCCGTCCGCCAGACAGGAGCCGCTAGAGCCGCCAGCCAGACAGGAGCCGCTAGAGCCGCCAGCCAGACAGGATCTGCCAGAGCCGCCAGCCAGACAGGATCTGCCAGAGCCGCCAACCAGACAGGATCTGCCAGAGCCGCCAACCAGACAGGAGCAGCCAGATCAGTCAGCCAGCATTGAGCAGCCAGATCCGTCAGCTAGCCATGAGCAGCCAGATCCGTCAGCTAGCCATGAGCAGCCAGATCCGTCAGCTAGCCATGAGCAGCCAGATCCGTCAGCTAGCCATGAGCAGCCAGATCCGTCAGCTAGCCATGAGCAGCCAGATCCGTCAGCTAGCCATGAGCAGCCAGATCCGTCAGCTAGCCATGAGCAGCCAGATCCGTCAGCTAGCCATGAGCAGCCAGATCCGTCAGCTAGCCATGAGCAGCCAGATCCGTCAGCTAGCCATGAGCAGCCAGATCCGTCAGCTAGCCATGAGCAGCCAGATCCGTCAGCCAGCCATGAGCAGCCAGATCCGTCAGCCAGCCATGAGCAGCCAGATCCGTCAGCCAGCCATGAGCAGCCAGATCAGTCAGCCAGCCATGAGCAGCCAGATCCGTTAGCCAGCCATGAGCAGCCAGATCTGTCAGCCAGCCATGGGCCGTCCCTCAGTCCGGAGCTGCAGTCCCTCAGTCCGGAGCTGCAGTCCCTCAGTCCGGAGCTGCCATTCCTCAGTCCGGAGCTGCCCCTTACCCCGGTGCTGCCCCTTACCCTGGTGATGCCCCTTACCCTGGTGCTGCCCCTTACCCTGGTACTGCCCCTTATCCTGGTACTGCCCCTGACCCTGGTACTGGTCCTTAGTCCGGAGCTGTCCCTTAGTCCGGAGCTGTCCCTTAGTCCGGAACTCCCCCTTAATGCAATGGGGTTAATGTGGAGGGGGGTCGTTTGGAGGAAGCTTAGGAGGTGGTTAGGTACTGTGGTGACGTGGGGACTACGACCAGAGCCGGAGCCGCCACCGTGGAGGGGAGCCCACCCAGACCCTCCCCTAGACTGTGTATGGTGCGCCCGGAGTTCGCGCCTCAAGGGGGGGGTTATGTCACGCCCTGGCCTTATTATTCTTTGTTTTCTTTATTATTTTAGTTAGGTCAGGGTGTGACATGGGGAATGTTTTTATGTTTTGTTGTTTTGGGTGTTTATTTGGTAAAGGGGTTAATGGGTGTAGTATATGGTTTTGTGTTGAGTGTAGATGTTTAGCATTGTCTATGGTGGTTAGTATTCTAGGGGAGTCTATGGTTACCTGAATGAGTTCCCAATTAGAGACAGCTGATTTCGGTTGTCTCTGATTGGGAGCCTTATTTAGGGTAGCCATAGGCTCTCATTAGGTGTGGGTAATTGTCTATGTAAGAACGTTAGTAGCCTGTATGTTTGTGCACAACGTTTGTAGCTTCACGGTCGTTTTGTTGTTTTGTTATGTTGTATAGAGTTTTTGTGTCGTGTTCATCTTCGTGTTGTGTTTAATAAAGAAGATGGCTTATTTTCCAAAAGCTGCATTTTGGTCCGTCAATCCGCCACACGATCGTGACACCCCACTCCTGTCTCTAACAGTGTGTGTGTGTGTCCGGTGGACCTGCTGTGTCCAGCTGCCCTCTGAGGGGTAGGAGGCGAGGGAGACTCACTTTGTTGTCTGCTGTCTTGGCTTCCTCCTTCGTTGCTGCGTCTGTCAGGCTCTCTTTGGTAGAGGTCGCCGACACGCCCGTCTCCAGCACCTCCAGTTCCTGCTCCATTCTGCAGAACAGAGAGAGATGTTATCAGTCACACACACAGACATGGTCAATGACACACAAACAGTGTGAGAATGCTTGGCAAGTCGTGCACATCATGCATTCATGAGCCGCAGTGTTCCAAAGCAGTTTTGGATTTCTGTCTTGTCTATTTAAAATGTTAGTTATTTTTGGCAACAGTGCTCATGCATTGGGAAGGTAATTTTACAGATTTTACAAATGCACTTATTTTTTTGTCTGAAATAAATGAGCTGAGTGCATAAGGAGTTGTTCAAAATCAAAGAAAAACATTAGCAACCCCCCCCCCTTAAACCGTGAACTATTTTTTTAAGTGTCCTGGTATTGTTCAATACCAAAACAATCTCACTGTCCTTCCTCACTATGGCCTATCTAACAGAATTAAGCGCCTATTTGGGAAATGGACAAAAGCTTCTCCTTAGCTTTCTCCAATTCCGCATTTTCCCTAGCTCCGGCAATTGTTCACTTGCGTTGCTCATTGGGTGCTGTGCCAGTTTAGTGCCAATGTTGCCCCAGTCTGAGCCTCAACAGCCAGCCTGCACTACAGCAGCCAGGAGGAATTTAATTAGCGAATTGGATTGCCAGGGGAAGAAGATTGATGACACTGTTTTGCTATGAGTGAGAAAGAAAATGGTTGGAGCGAGGAGGGAGGGGTGGTGGTGGAAGGCTGGTCTGTTCTTGGCTACTGGCTCTCCTTTCTGTACCCGAGCCGACAAGGTGAAAAATCTGTCGATGTGCTCCAGGGTTGCTGTTGAATGACACACCCTCGCTGTGACCACGCTCTCTGAGGGTGTCTCAGGGAGAGGGGATATGCAAAAAACACATTCCAAGTATTACTACACGTGTGAAATAGGAAAAATAAACAGGAAAAGCAGGAAAATAATCCTGCAGCAACAGGAAATGTGAATATTATGTGGATTATAATTAATGGACATTTTTTTGTATGGGGTTGATACATTTAAACTTCGAATACACTACAAGTTTGCATTTCCTGCTGTGCAGGAAAATTGTCATCAACAACATAGTGATCAAATTAAGATCCTACATCTGTACTCCTTTCGAGCTAAGAGTTAAACTTATTAAACATTTTCTAAGAAGCATTGCAAACGATCTCACTGATAGCAAATATGCTGGGCCACATTGCCAGTGAGCTGGCATGCCAAAATTATATCGAGAGAATAGAATATCAAGATTTTATCTGTTTTTATAAATTAAGAGCAGATTTTACCTAGTTAAAGACTGGTTAAATAAAGACATATAATGAATCCAGAAACATATATAGGTAGTAGGTACCAGTGGAGGCTCCTCAGAGGAGGAAGGGGAGGACCCTCCTACTCAGTAAATAGATATTTTTTTATATAGTGAAATATTTGAAAAAGTATTATCTTTAAATAAATTATACTAAATATATTAATTTACGTCACCATATAATTGATTAAAACTCACTGTTTTGCAATGGTCTACAGTAGCCTCAGCAGCACTCTGTAGGGTAGCACCATGGTGTAGCCGGAGGACAGCTAGCTTCCGTCCTCCTCTGGGTACATTGACTTCAATACAAAACCTAGGAGGCTCATGGTTCTCACCCCCTTCCATAGACATACTCAGTAATTATGACAACTTACGGAGGACGTCCTCCAACCTATCAGAGCTCTTGCAGCATGTACTAACATGTTGTTCACCCAATCAAAGGATTAGAGAATTAATCTACTACTGAAAGCATAAGCTACAGCTAGCTAGCTAGCACTGCAGTGTATAAAATGTTGTGAGTAGTTGACTCAAAGACAAAGAAAGACAATAGTTGAACAGAGAGAGATAGTTATATTTGTTAGTAGTTTTTTTTTTTACTTTTACTTTCTCTTAGCTACCGAATGCAGCTAGCTAGTTAGCCTACTTAAACACCCGGCTCAAACAGAGAGGGATGCTATGTTAGCTAGCTGGCTATGGCTATCCAACACTGGATTCCCTTCCAAGTCGTGGTTTTATTAATTTATTGCCACCGGGGCCCACTGGTGTAACTGCTAAACTGCATTCTGACTAAACACTGTACTGCATGTTTGTAGCGGGTTTCCTAACATGTTAGTTCTATTAGCTATGTTGACTATGACTACGGAATGAAATGGGGATAAACATACCTGAATTTGTCCAATAGAAACTCTCATTTGCAACTGTTGGACTAATGATTACAGCCTAGATCACCTAGATGCAGACAAGAGTGTGCAAGGCGGAATTGAATGTGTCACTGTCTGCCCCCTTGATTACTCATCATTTCTCGACCTGTGCACTTACACTACCGGTCAAAAGTTTTAGAACACCTACTGATTCAAGGGTTTTTCTTTATTTGTACTATTTTCTACATTGTAGAAAAATAGTGAAGACATCAAAACTATGAAATAACACATATGGAATCATGTCGTAACCAAAAAAGTGTTAAACAAATCAAAATAAATGTTATATTTGAGATTCTTCAAATAGCCAACCTTTGCCTTGATAACAGCTTTGTACACTCTTGGCATTCTCTCAACCAGCTTCACCTGGAATGCTTTTCAAACAGTATTGAAGGCGTTCCCACATATGCTAAGCACTTGTTGGCAGCTTTTCCTTCACTCCGACTCATTCCAAACCATCTCAATTTGGTTGAGGTCGGGGATTGTGGAGGCCAGGTCATCTGATGCATCATTTCCATCACTCTCCATCTTGGTAAAATAGCCCTTACACAGCCTGGTGGTGTGTTGGGTCATTGTCCTGTTGAAAAACAAATGATTGTCCCACTAAGCTAGATGGGATGGCGTATCGCTGCAGAATGCTGTGGTAGCCATGCTGGTGCCTTGAATTCGATAAATAAATCACAGACAGAGTCACCAGCAAAGCACCTCCACACCATAACACCTCCTCCTCCATGGTTTACGGTGGGAAATACACATGCGGAGATCATCCGTTCACCCACAGCGCATCTCACAAAGACACAGCGGTTGGAACCAAAACATCTAAAAATTGGACTCCAGACCAAAGGACAAATTTCACCAGTCTGATGTCCATCGTTCGTGTTTCTTTTCCCAAGCAAGTCTCCTCTTCTTATTGGTGTCCTTTAGTAGTGGTTTCTTTGCAGCAATTCGACCATGAAGGCCTGATTCATGCAGTCTCCTCTGAACAGTTGATGTTGAGATGTGTCTGTTATCTGAACTCTGTTAAGCATTTATTTGGGCTGCAATTTCTGAGACTGGTAACTAAAATGAACTTATCCTCTGCAGCAGAGGTAATTCTGGATCTTCCTTTACTATGGCGGTCCTCATGAGAGCCAGTTTCATCATAGCGCTTGATGGTTTTTGCGACTGGACTCAAAGAAACTTTCAAAGTTCTTGAAATATTGTATTGACTGACCTTCATGTTGTAAAGTAATGATGGAATGTCGTTTTTCTTTGCTTGAGCTGTTCTTGCCATAATATGGACTTGGTATTTTACCAAATAGGGCTATCTTCTGTATACCACCCCTACCTTGTCACAACTGATTGGCTCAAACGCATTAAGAAAGAAATTCCAAATGAACTTTAAACACCTGTGAATTTAAATGCATTCCAGGGGAATTCCTCATGAAGCTGGTTGAGAGAATGCCAAGAGTGTGCAAAGCTGTCATCAAGGCAAAGGGTGGCTATTTGAAGAATCTCAAATATGAAACACTTTTTTGGTTATTACATGATTCCATTTGTGTTATTTCATAGTTTGATATCTTCACTATTATTCTACAATGTAGGTTGTAGCAACCTCATTGTAACGATCGTCTTGTGGTGAATGAGTGGACCAAGGCGCAGCGGGTGATGAATACATAATGAATTTAATTAAACAAAGACGAAACACGAAGAACACTTGAACTACAAAACAATAAACGACGTGACCAAACCTGAACTAGAGAACATATAACATGAACGCACGAACAGGAAGGAACACAGGAAAATAAATGAAAGAACGAACGAACGAAACGTGGTGCGACATACACAGACACAGCAACACTCACCCACAAACAAACAGTGAGAACAGCCTACCTTAATATGGTTCTCAATCAGAGGAAACGTCAAACACCTGCCTCTAATTGAGAACCATATCAGGCAACACATTAAACCCAACATAGAAACACATAACATAGAATGCCCACCCCAACTCACGCCCAGACCAACTAAACACATACAAAAACAACAGAAAACAGGTCAGGAACGTGACACTCATGATGGGTACAGTGAAAATTCGAGTAACATGTAGTAGCCTAAACCTATCAATGTTACATTGAGCTGGGTGAAGGGAATATGAATGACAGTCATCCAATATGCTATCATAGAAACAAGGCTGTGCTCATAAAAAAAAAAATCATCCTCCCTCATCTTAATCATCACAGAGAGCAACTGGTAGGTACACCAGTGTTCCAGGGTTGTAGACGTACCTAATGATGTTCTCCTCCATCCCCTTGAGCTTGGCCTCGTCCTCCGCAAGCTGTTTCTTGGCCTCGTCCTGCTCCGAGCCAGCAGCTCCATCCAGCAGCCATCTTTCCCTCAGGGACTTTTGCTGGACAGGACAGAAGAACATAGGAACATCAATTACTGATTATTCACCCCCCCTTTGATTTCCTCACATTTTGTTGCTTGACAAAGTGGGATTGAAATGGATTTAGTTGTGATTTTTTTATTGATCTACACTAAATACTACATAATGTCAAAGTGAAAAGAAAATTCTACAAATGTTAACACATTTATCAAAATTAAATAACTCAAATAGTTGTTGCAAAGTATTCACACCTTTTGTTTAGTCAAGACTAAATTAGTTCAGGGGTAACATTTGGCTTGACAAATCACATAATAAGTTACATGGACTTAGTGTGAAATAATAGGGGTTGACATGATTTTTGAATTACCCCTTCCTATGTCCCCCATACATACAACTTTTGTATGGTCACTCAATCAAGCTGCATCATGGTGTGGGTGTGCTTGACAAAGACAGAGCTTGAAGAATTTTGAAAAGAATAATGGGCAAATATTGCACAATCCAGGTGTGCAAAGCTCCTAAGACTTACCCAAGAAGACCCACAGCTGTAATCACTCACAAAGGTGTTTCTAACATGTATTGACTCAGGTGGGTGATTACTTATCTAATCAAAGTATATACGTTTTTTCCCCATAATTTTTGTTATATAATTTTTTCCCACTTTGACATTACAGAGTAAAGAAAATCACAATTATATTTATTTCAATCCCACTTTGTAATGCAGATGTAAAATAATGAAACAAAAAGTTTATAATTTTTAGATAAAACTATACTAAATATATTCACGTCACCAAATACCTGATAAAAACATTGTTTTGCAATGAAGGTCTACAGTAATCTCAACAGTGCCCTCTAGGGTAGCGCCATGGTGTAGCCGGAGGACAGGTATTTTCTGTCCACCTCAGGCTACATTAACTTCAATACAAAACCTTGGAGGCGAGTGATCCTCACCCCTTCCATAGACCGACATGGTAATTATGACATCTTCCGGAGGACGTCCTCCAACCAACGAAAGCTTTTGCAGTATGAACTAACATGTTGTCCATCCAATCAAAGGATCAGAGACTGAACCTAATACTACGCATGTGTGATTTAGAAGATTGATGAGTTGGTGACATTGTTGGATAGATTGAGCTTGAGATAGTGAATAATGACAGTTGGGCATTTTGGTGATAATAATCCATTTAAATGTGTTTCTTCAAACTGCAGGAGACAGAGGACGTAGATTATATATAGTTTTTTGGTTTTAGAACTACATAGTTTTTTATTTACGTTTGCCTTGCTAACTTCAGTAGCAAGTAGCTAGCTAGCTACCAGAGTGCAGTTTTCTACACCAGAATAGCTAAAGTTAACAACAATGTAGTGGATGTATTGTTGAAGAACCCCTTTCATCAGATTTAAGCTTCTGGGAAAAAGACAATACTGATCATGTAATGGACGAAGGTCTGCATATTCAAACTGCACAACACAACAAGAAGGTAGGAAGAAACAGGTTGAAGCAGCGCATTTTGTTGTGTCGTCCCCTGGTGGCTAGCTAGCTAGCTAAAATTGGCCTTTTCCTAAATTAGCCATGGATGGAGATAGGGATTTGGACTTGTTGTTTTACGTAACTTCTGTCCTGGCCAATGATAATAACGGCAATTCTGATTCAACCATAAATTCATACATTGTGCCCCTGGCCTGAGAGGATATAAGTTCAATATGTAGCTAGATGTAGTAGGCTAATGTTAACTAGCTGGTTCATCGTTACCTATGAAAGAAAGTTAGGCTAGCAAGCAAGCATTTTAGCCAGGTAGCCTAGGACAACAAAAACTAAAAATGTGAAATGTATGAGAGAGTCATAATCAGTCAATTGAAATAAATTCATTAGACCCTAATCTATGGATTTCACATGACACTGGGCAGGGGTGGGCCTGGGAGGGCATAGATAGGTCCACCCACATGGCAGCTAGTCCTACCCACTGGGGAGCCAGGCCCAGCCAATCAGAATGAGGTGGAGAACCTGGGTTGGCGTGGTTACACGTGGTCTGAGGTCGGTTGGACGTACTGCGAAATTCACTGAATTGACGTTGGAGGCATGGTAGAAATATTAAATTCTCTGGCAACAGCTCTGGTCAACATTCCTGCAGTCAGCAAACCTTGAGACATCTGTGGCATTGTGTTGTGTGACAAAACTGTACATTTTAAAGTGGCCTTTTATAGTCCCCAGCACAAGGTACACCTGTGTAATGGTCATGCTGTTTAATCAGCTTCTTGATATGCCACACCTGTCAGGTGGATGGATGAGATTGCTCTCCGGTTTTATGATGAAACAAAGGTGTGGTTGAATTTAATCTGCCACTGTGTCTTCTTATTGTCTCGGCCTTAGGCCTATATATCACGGTGGCAAGGCATATGAATTAACAAGTTATAGAGCAAACAACACAATTATCAAAACACATAGGTTGTAATATGGCTTTTTTCTGGCTTGGCTGCCTCAGTGACTTTACCCACGCACCGCTACTGGTGTACTCACCATGTACAGCAGGCCATTGACATTCTGGACTCACCCAGATGGTCAGTATCACGTCTTTGAAAATGCTACCTGCTTGTTTACACATATTCAGCTACAGCACATATCTCTTCCTCTCTCAATCTCTCTCTCTCTCTCGCTCTCTGTCTGTCTATCACTTGCTCTCCTTTTCTCTTGCTCAAAGCCAGACTGTAACTCCACACCTCTATGTGCACACACCCACATGCAGGCATGCACACACACACACAGTCTTGTATAACTAACCTTGTGGGGACACACAATTCAGTCCCATTCAAAATCCTATTTTCCCTAACCTCTAATCCTAACCTGTACCTTAACCTTAAACCTAATCCTAACCTTAACCTCAAAACCTAACCTTAACCCTAAACCTAACCATAGCTTCTAACCCTAACATTAATTATAACTTAACCCTGAACCCCTTAGAAAAAGCATTTGACCTTGTGGGGACTAACAAAATTTCCCCACAAGTATAGTTAAATACGCCCACACTGTCACGCCCTGACCTTAGAGAGCCTTTTTTATTCTCTATTTGGTGAGGTCAGGGTGTGACTTGGGTGGGCAAATCTATGTTTCTATTTCTTTGATGGCCTAGTATGGTTCCCAATCAGAGGCAGCTGTTTATCGTTGTCTCTGATTGGGGATCATACTTAGGCAGCCCTTTTTCCCACCTTAGATTGTGGGATCTTGTCTATGTCTAGTTGCCTGCGAGCACTAGATAGCTTCACGTTTCGTTGCACTTTGTTATTTTTTGTTTGTGAGTTTCATCGGAATAAAACACGTGGAACTCTATGCACGCTGCGCCTTGGTCTACTCTAACGACGGATGTGACACACACACACGCGCGCACGCGCGCACGCACACACACACACTTATTCAAACTGTAGACGGGATTCATATCATGCATTAATACTCTGTATGTTAATTTCCAACTTATTTCAAATGTAACGTGAATGTAAATTCATTGCCATGAATAGCATCCACTTAAGAATGGGCTGAAATCAGCTCTATGCAGCATGTTGGATTTGCATAATTTCTGCCCTTGGCAGGGGACTGGTCTGGAACCCAATCTCTTTCAAAAGCAGGAAAATGTGGGTAAAGGCTATTTTTGCAGCAATGAAAGAGTCTCATGCCACGCCAGTGTATCCAGCATAGAATAATATCACTATTCATGAATTCAACCCCAGGCAGGAAAAATCCATCTAACCCAACTATCTCATGACCCGACCATCTTACTCTTATCAATAAGCTGGTTTGTCTCTCTCTCTCTCTCTCTCTCCCTTTCTCTGAGAAAAAACATGATGTATTTACAGTACCAGTCAAAAGTTTGGACACACCTACTCATTCCAGGGTTTTTCATTTATTTTTTACTATTTTCTACATCGTAGAATAATAGTGAAGACATCAAAACTATGAAATAACACATATAGAATCATGTAGTAGCCAAAGAAGTGTTAAACAAATCAAAATATATTTTATATTTGAGATTCTTCAAACTAGCCACCCTTTGCCTTGATGACAGCTTTGCACACTCTTGGTATTCTCTCAACCAGCTTCATGAGGTGGTCACCTGGAATGCATTTCAATTAACAGATGTGCCTTGTTAAAAGTACATTTGTGGAATTTCTTTCCTTCTTAATGCGTTTGAGCCAATCAGTTGTGTTGTGACAAGCTACGAGTGATATACAGAAGATAGCCCTATTCGGTAAAAGACCAAGTCCATATTATGGGAAGAACAGCTCAAATAAGCAAAGAGAAACGACAGTCCATCATTACTTTAAGACATGAAGGTCAATCAATACGGAACATTTATAGAACTTTGAAAGTTTCTTTAAGTGCAGTCGCAAAAACCATCAAGCGCTATGATGAAACTGGCTCTCATGAGGACTGCCACAGGAAAGGAAGACCCAGAGATACATCTGCTGCAGAGGACAAGTTCATTAGAGTTACCAGCCTCAGAAATTGCAGCCCAAATAAATGCTTCACAGAGTTCAAGTAACAGACACATCTCAACATCAATTGTTCAGAGGAGACTGCGTGAATCAGGCCTTCATGGTCGAATTGCTTCAAAGAAACCACTACTAAAGGACAACAATAAGAAGAATAGACTTGCTTGGGCCAAGAAACACGAGCAATGAACATTAAGCCGGTGAAAATCTGTCCTTTGGTCTGATGAGTCCAAATTTGAGATTTTCGGTTCCAACTGTCTTGTCTTTGTGAGACGCAGAGTAGGTGAACGGACGATCTCCGCATGTGTGGTTCCCTCCGGGAAGCATGGAGGAGGAGGTGTGAGGGTGCTTTGCTAGTGACACTGTCAGTGATTTATTTAGAATTCCAGGCACACTGAACCAGCATGGCTACCACAGCATTCTGTAGCGATACGCCATCCCATCTGGTTTGCGCTTAGTGGGACTATCATTTGTTTTTCACCAGGACAATGACTCAACACACCTCCAGGCTGTGTAAGGGCTATTTGACAAAGAATGAGAGTGATGGAGTGCTGCATCAGATGACCTGGCCTCCACAATCACCCGACCTCAACCCAATTGGGATGGTTTGGGATGAGTCGGACTGCAGAGTGAAGGAAAAGCAGACAACAAGTGCTCAACATATGTGCAAACCCCTTCAAGAATGTTGGAAAAGCATACCAGGTGAAGCTGGTTGAGATAATTGTAAAGCTGTCATCAAGGCAAAGGGTGGCTACTTTGAAGAATCTAAAATCTATTTTGATTTGTTTAACACTTTTGGTTACTACATGACTACAAGGCGATCTGTTTCACAATCCTCTCTCCTCTCTACCGCTCTCCCCCCTCTCGCCTTCCCTCCTTTCTCCTCTCCCTTTCACTCTCTCTCTCTCTTATCCAGCTCCCCTGCGTATGCTCTCCCTGCCTCTCCCCTGGTGAGCTCTATGATTGGGTGACATCATCACCTGTTCACGCCCTTCCACACACACGCACGCATGCATGCACACACACACCGTCGCCCCGTCGGAAGCAAGAGGACAAAGCCACAGCAGCTCCCACACATGTACCCTGTGTTTGATCCATTGTTCTGGGGGAGCACAATGACCCATAAATAAACACACACGTATATGTGCATACGCGTAAACACACACACACACACACACACACACACACACACACACACACACACACACACACACACACACACACACACACACACACAACATGCATACTTACAGGCACACACACACATACGGTACACACACTCTCACACCAACTGGGCATTTCGCTCATTTGTAAAAGATCAGGGGCACAGAACTAACCACAGCAGTTAGCGTCACATCATTATATTTTACTGCAAAATAACATGATCAGACAAGCAATGTTATATAATAATAGCTACTCAATATCCTTTTCATATTTCTAAACGGACTCTACTGGGAAATATAATAAAGCAGGAGTTGTACTGAAACGACATTTGCAGAATAATTATAACAATAACAGACAAGCTGCATATTGTGGCGCTGAGTCCCAAACGGACATCCTTTACTGTTCTACTACCTCCTGTGACCATCATACACTCTTAGAAAAAAAGGGTTCCAAAATGGTTCTTCGGCTGTCGACATAGGAGAACCCTTTTTGGTTCCGGGTAAAACCCTTTTTGGTTCCAGGTAGAACCATGTTGGGTTCCATGTAGAACCCTCTGTGTATAGGGTTGTACATGGAACCAAAAAGGGTTCTACATGGAACCAACAAGGGTTCTTCAAAGGTTTCTCTTATGGGGACAGCCGAAGAACCCTTTAAGGTTCTAGGTAGCACCTTTTTTTCTAAGAGTGTAGCTGGGGCCATTTCTATTTTGATTACTCAACTCAGGAAATGTACTGAAATTCAATTAAGAAATCTAAGTAACCTTTATAGACACTAACAGCACAATACCAATTCACAAGTTGGATTGCAGTACATTTCTTGGATTGATTGTGTTGTGAGGGCATTAACCTATCGCAGCCCTGTTGTCCACCCCAAGGACCAATAGCCTATAATATCTACATTCCTGCACCAATCAAAAATAAACAGAAATAAAACAACAATGTCTGCTGAGTGACAGTGAGGTGAAAAAGCTGAATGCAACTGGTCTGTATTCACCCACCATTCAGCTTCCTGCCTCTCCCTCTCCCCTCTGTTTCTATTTCTACATTTGTTTCTCCTCTCTCTCATCTCTGTTTCTCTTTCTCTCTCTTTCTATCCCCTACCCATTCTCTCCCTCTCATCTCGCTCTCCCTCTTTCTCTTTTTATATCACCTACCCCCATCTCTTTCTCTCTCTCTCTCTCTACCTCCCGCTCTCTCTCCCTCTTTCTCCCTCTTTCTCTCTCTCTGTTCAGTGTGTCTGCTGACTGGACAGTTGAGCTCCATGGAAACTGCTAATGAGTCCAGTATTTGGATCTTATCTCCCTCTGGCTGACCGGCTCTCTCTCTGCTTGCATTAGGCTAGCTGTATTAGCTGCCTCACCGATAACTATGGATATGTCCCAAAAGGCACCCTATTCCCTATAAAGTGCACTACTTCTGACCAGAGCGCTACTGTATGTGCCCTGGTCAAAAGTAGTGCACTATATGCAGGGAATATGTTGTCATTTGGGACACAACCTATGTGGAGACCTGATCACTATCTATTGATCCTCAATCCATCCATGGACCAACAGAGGAAATAGAAGAGTAACAGAATCCAATATGGAGATTGCACTTATAAACATTTTATTATATTTACTAGTGCAATTTTACTCTTGTTGTTTTCAAAAAGTGAGTCATAATTGAAGTGAAGGGTAATTGAAAATCGATTAAAGCTTGTTTTAGAGGCCACAAGTATTAGAAACTGAATAAAGGCAAAAAGCCATGCAACCAAAAACAGCAATGCCAAATTCACTTTCCACAATACAAGAATGCAGCTAGCTGAAAGTAAATCATGGCAAGACAATGCACTGCATACTTAGCAGGGGAAGTGTGTTTTTTTCTTGCCCCAAAACAGGATGTCTTTCAAAGCCAAACTTTTTAGTTTTTTTTTCAGAGGGATTCTTCTTCTTTTGCTGTCTGAGCATAGGGCCTCCTCTGTCCAGCCATGTGCTTTCAGGACCCTTGAACACACACACACACACACACACACACACACACACACACACACACACACACACACACACACACACACACACACACACACACACACACACACACACACACACACACACACACACACGCACACACACACACACACACACACACACCCTTTACTGATGTCCAGCGCAGGAGTTCAATTCTACCAGCCCCAGCCAAGTCCTTCTAGATCCCTGCTGTGCTCATTCCATAGAGAGGCCCCTCTACTCCTCTAGACTTTAGGAGTTGGTGCCCAGTTCCTTGCACAACCACTGCCAAGCCTTACTGGCACGGTTAACTACCCCCCTAAAAACTGATTTGTCAATGCAGCACTCATAAATAAACTTTATATTAAAAGGAAAGGGTGTAGGAAACCATCATACTCAAGACACCATACCACTCCTTGGAAATTGTGGGAAGGTACGATTTTGGTTTCTCATTGGTTCTGGAAACGAAGCCATCATTTTCCTGTCCGGTAAAACGGAATGTTTTTTAAACGTTCTGAGAACGGAAGTGAACATTTTGCCTGTTCTGGGAACTTTTTAGGTTGCAGGGAGGTTCTGAGAATGTTTTACTATGGTTCCCTGAAAGTTTTCCTGGGAGGTTTTATTAACGTTATGAGAACTGACATTTTACGTTATTTGAAGGTAATTTAAATGGCAAAATAACGCTCTGAAAACATTCTCTAAATGCTGTAAATGTTTTGAATGAAATGTAAAGGTTATTTGGAGTTTTTTTTTATAACTTCCTTAAAACTTTTACTGAATGTTTTAATAACACTGCTAGCTTAGTTTAACTGTTAACACCAAGCACAGATAGGACACATGGAAATTCATTTACTTAGACATTAATCATGCAAACACATGTCTTTTTTTATTGTGGCACAGCGTCAGTGGTCTTCTGTTCTCTATCCATGGAAGTTGTCCACTGGGCCACCAGGATGGGGTTTGCATGCTATGATTTTTAACTCATACAGAGCTGTTTATTTTAGACTGTTTCGCATTGTTGGTTGTAGGTGCGCTTGACTCAGCAGCCCTAGCAAAGTGTTCCAATGTTGAACCATTTAATGTGTCTGAAGGTAGAACTCTGCCTACCCGGCAGGCCCAGAGTGCAAATCAAGTGCACCTACAGTATATGCCTACCGCTGGCGAATCAGATAGCTCAGATCACCGTGTCTGCACAGTTTCCCCGAGCGATAGACTGTAGAAATAATCCTCGAACGCACATCAAAGTTGATACTGTGAGATTTTGAAACTTTTAAAACCATGACTAGAGAAACACAGTCAACGAATACAGCAAAGAGCTGCTGTTTTTATAAGTGAGTTCATGTTTAAGTTGTTATTCAGCACTGTCAACACTTTTATAAGCCATAAAATGCCCGTTCTCCCTACGTCCACTCACACTACAAACAGCACTGCAGCTGCAATGAATGAGTATAGCAAAGTGTGCTGATAAGTTTGAGTTGTTATTATTAGTGGCTTGTGGCTTTTTCAATATCATGGAATATTTCCCTTTCGCTGGTCATAGGAGTAACAGCATGAATTGGTGCATGGGGCAGAAATAATGCAGTGCGACTTCAGTTTCGCCATCAGCTGGAAGACTGTGTCCCCTTTTCTCAGCGGAGGGAGGGAGAGAAGAGGGACGGTGTGTCGGGTGAGAGGCAGCCTCACCGCTGCTCCCTCCCCTCAGACTGACCATCAGATGCATGCCATCAGTTCCCTCCACCAAATTATCTATTACCAGCGTAATCATATACCTATTTTTATATATATACTTTCTAAATGGTCTGAGAATAACAACACTGGCAGGGCAATTCAAGCATAGCCAATATGCAGTGATAATGTATTGGGCCTATAGCCTACTGCACAAGCCTCATTGCTACATAACTGTTTTTAATTGGTTAATGTTGCATAGGGTTATGTTTTTTAAGTTGCGGTAGATCTCGGCTTGCATTTTGACTCGGGAAGTAATCTTGACTCAGAAAAAGTCGGTGACCACTGAGATAGAGGATAGAGAGAGTTTTTTTTGAGAATGAGAATGGAATTGTCTTTAAATAACATTCTTAGAACTTTCTTTGAATGTCACTATTGTTTTCTTGTGTTTTTTTTGGAAAGCTTTCTTAATAATCTGAGAACATGACTTTAAATAGAACCACGAGGAAACCTGTAGGAAACGTTATGCTGAAGTACTGAAATTCCCACAGAAGAACGTTGTTTCTTAATATTCTCTATTTGAGAACATTCCCAGTGTCAAACCAGTTGAAGAACGTTCATAGAACATCACCAAAAATTGAATTAAATGTAAACATGTTTGAACTTTTAGAGTAATGAAACTGTTTTTTGTCAAGTTCCTTAAATATGCTGAGAATGTTCCAAAACTATCCTGCACCATTCCCAGATAGTTGTGGGAAGGTTGTATGCAAAACAACCATAGGACAACCACACACAAATGTCTGAGATGAAAGTGATATAAGAGATAGCGATTCGGACGGCTAAGACATTTTCCAAATTCTCTGAGGGGTTGCCGTGACAACGTTGGCACTACTGCACTCTTCAAAGTGAAAAATACTTGTACTTTCCAACACTCCTGCACCCAATCCTGTTGTACTGTGAAACCAAAATAACTGTACCCAACAGCTGGATGCTTAGTGTCCCATCCACCCCTCAGTGTTCCCCCAGTGTCCCATCCTGTCCCCCTTCTTACCTTGAGGTGAGAGAGCTGTCTCCTGTCATCTTCCAGCTGCCTCTTCTTATTCTCAATCTCTGTCTGCCTCTTCCTCTTCTCCTGTTGAAGCATAGGAAAAACACAGTCAGTATGTGGGGAGAAGAGATGAAATGCACACCAACATTAAATAGTACGGATGGATAGATTATGGAGCCCTGAAGGTTCCTAAGTTGTAGCAAAGTGCATGCAACAACATGATGGTGAGTTTGATTCCTGCATGGGCCAAATATACAGAGATAAGCTTCACCAGGCCATTTCCCCCTACTAAGTACAGAGGAAACCATATACACTCTCCTCCTAAAGACCTCTTAACTGCAACAATTACAGACTTTGGCATGTGCTATGTCATTGACTATTAAGCTTGGGGCCCTGGGTCTGAACCCCGCCCTGTGCAACTGCGTCCTGGACTTCCTAAAGGGCCATCCCCTGGTGGTGAAGGTAGGAAACAACATCTCCACTTCGCTGATCCTCAACACAGGGGCCCCACAAGGGTGCGTGCTCAGCCCCCTCCTGTACTACCTGTTCACTCATGACTGTATGGCCACGCACGCCTCCAACTCAATCATCAAGTTTGCTGACGACACAACAGTAGTAGGCCGGATTACCAACAATGACGAGAGAGCCTACAGGGAGGAGGTGAGGGCCCTGGCGGAGTGGTGCCAGGAAAAGAACCTCTCCCTCAACAAAACAAAGAAGCTGATCGTGGACTTAAGGAAACAGCAGAGGGAGCACGCCCCTATCCACATCGACGGGAACGCAGCGGAGAAAGTTCCCTCAGTGTACACATCACTGACAGTGATGAGCCCCTCCTTCAAGGGGGCTTGTCATTTGGATATTTTCTAGGCTGAACTTCGTATTGCGCTAATAAGATGTCTAATCTAAATCAACATGTGCTCTATGTTGAGAATAGAGAAGGTTTTATAGACATGGTTGATTTGAGGTTATAGGAACACATGGCGTGACTTTAACTTTAACCTCTCTTATGCCCTAACACGACTTGTACTTCATATTCAATCTCGCAAAAATCGATGCACGCACATGAACACATGCATGCAAACACAGGGACGCACGCGCACACAGACACAATGGGAAGTGCATTTCTCATTGTGACAGGGTATTATTTTTTAAAGGTCTGGTCATACTGGGCATGACTTCCTCTCTGCCCTGCCTCTCAGAGACGCCAGCTCCACAGAAATACAATACACAACACTGCCAACTAGAGTCCAATCTGAGAGAATCCACTCGCCCCTAAACTCAGGCCTTTGTCGGGGCATAGTGGTAGGGGCTAGGGGTTGATTTGGGATTGTTCTCTTTCTATGCCGTAAATAGCAATCACCCTAGTCGGCTGAGGGCATGGAACGTCCCTCTGTTTATCAAGGAAAAAGGTTCACCTCACTATCTGTGGCCCTATGAGAAGACCTGCAGATCACACACACACACACACACACACACACACACACACACACACACACACACACACACACACACACACACACACACACACACACACACACACACACACACACACACTGTCGCCTGGCTCCAACATGGTACATGGGAGAGAGAGTATATCTGCCACATCAGCACAAGCTTCATCTGAAAGCAGTGGACCGTGGTGAAGAGGAGAGAATGATATGACCTGTCCCAACAATAGAAGGGGAAACCAAGGGCACAAGGAAGATGGCTGGCCCGGTGGCGCAGTTGGTTAAAGCACATAGCTCACAACACTACAGCTTTGGGTTTGATTCCCACGTGGGAAGAATAACTCTATTAAGTTGCCTTAGACTTTATCATTATTATGGAAGGGAGTGGTGTGAAATGTATTGGAAGTGAGTGTTATTAACGTTGACACTCGTGTTATTTACAGTGCCCATTTAAACTGTGCAGTCTGCAACACTGGCCTCGGCTAAGTCTTTCTGTACGTTTTGCTCATGCAGCATTATTGAAAAGGGACAGAATGAAATTGAAAGACTGAGAGGAGACTGAGAGGAGAGACAAATTGAGAGGGAGATGGAGAAATAGAGAGGTACGGCAGAGAAAAGAAATGAGACAAAATCTTTAAAGATCGATTGATGTGTGTGTGTGTGTGTGTGTGTGTGTGTGTGTGTGTGTGTGTGTGTGTGTGTGTGTGTGTGTGTGTGTGTGTGTGTGTGTGTGTGTGTGTGTGTGTGTGTGCTGATCGATTGGTGCATTAGAGGCTGCATTACCCCTCTCTGTGGCTTACTAAAACCAAAAGACCAAAGAACAAAATGGAGGGAAGTTTGAGTGTATGTGTGATAGGGTTGTGTGTGACAGGGTGTGTGTGTGTGTGTGTGTGTGTGTGTGCGTGCGTGCGTGCGTGCGTGCGTGCATGCGTGCATGCAATAAAGATATAGAAAGAGAGGAAGGAGAGAGAGAGAGTAGAGAGAGGAGAGAGTAGAGAGAGGGGAGAGAGAGGGAGTCAAGAGAGGGGAGAGAGTAGAGAGAGGGAAGAGAGAGAGAGTTGAGAGGGGAGAGAGAGAGTCAAGAGAGGGGAGAGAGTAGAGAGAGGGAAGAGAGAGAGAGTTGAGAGGGGAGAGAGAGAGAGTCAAGAGAGGGGAGAGAGTAGAGAGAGTAGAGAGAGGGAGGAGAGAGAGAGTTGGGGGTGTCTTCGGAGGAAGACGCTGAAAGCCATGGGCTTATGGATCAAAAGGTTTTATTTCTCCTTCCCAGTCGGTTGGCATTAATGATTAAAGCCACTAAAGAGGATACGCTGGTGGAACGCTTCGAGACGGAAATTAAAGTGGAGCAGGAAATCTCCCGTCAAATCCATCAAACCAAAACCAGTCCATCTACTACTGTATATAAACATATTAATTGCAATCGTTTCGCTGCTCGGTAATGTCGTGGTGCGCTGTGTACCTTATACTGTATAGTAAGTGTTTTGGCCATGAGAGTGTAACGGTTGTGAACCACATATGGCAGGAGGATCTCATCACTTACCGCTATAGCCTGGAGTCTCTCCTGCTGTGACAGCCCCTCAGACATGCTGCCAGAGAGAGAGAGAAAGAGAGGGGGGGGGGTAAGAGAGGTAGGGAGCGGGGAAGAAAGGGAGGGAGGGAGGGGCGGAGAGAGAGAGAGAGCTAGTTAACTTGTTCAACAAGAAACCCACAAAACAATTGGCCGTCAAGACATCATTCTAAGAAATAGCCAGCCTTTCAGGTTTGTGGTCTTGGATACCATGGGTCTCTTCGCATTTAAAACATAATGAGATGTATGGGAAAGGCCAGGTGGCATTCCTTCCACCGCTGGTTACCTTAATTACAAACTATTAACTTCATTTCACAAACAGGCATGAACAAACATCGCCCACCCACTCCTTCTCTCTCCGTCGAATTCAGACACACACGAGGTAACCCAATGTTGCAAAAGCATTCGCTCCGCTGAATACCAGACAGTAATACCGAATACATCGAAAGAAGAAGGAAATCACGATACACACACACTGCAGAAAGGATAGCGAGGAGGTATTTGGGATATATTCTTTTTTTTCACTGCACGTGACGAATAAAATGTGAAACTTGAAACGTGCGCACACACACACACACACACACAGAGAGAGCGAGTGAGAAAGAGAGAGAGAAATCTGGATTTCATCCTCCCGTCCCATTGACAGTTGTAATATCTAATTCCCGCCTGTCAAGCATTTTACTGAAGAGGAAACATATGTATGCGTCTATGCTTTCATACCTGAGGAATTCAGAGCATGTGCAGATCAGCTCTCCTACACACATTCTTTCCTGGATAAACTCCTGGTCATACTGTATATGCAATAGTGTATGTGTATGGTTAATTGCTGGACTATAGCTGAATTAGGTCCGTTCAATGAGTCCACATCATTACAAATACTGTAGCAAAGAAAGTATCACCTTGTGCAGAGGACTCAATGGGTGGAATGAAGCCCAGAAAATGACGACCACGCGAATCACTGATTCATTGGCAACAGCACGACTTATCACAACCCACACAAGTTCTTTGACTTAAGAAAAACAGAAAATATATGACCAACACCTTAAAGAAAGTATTGACTTATAAAATAGATACCAGGGATAATTCTGTAGAACGTCCACCTCACACTTTCTCATTTTGATATCTTTGTGGGGAAATAAGGGTTAAGGGTGTACATGAACAGTCACCAATCACCACACGAGGTAATTCCATTTATCTTATGAAACAGGAAGATAGAAATTGTAACAAGGGTCATTGAACAAAGAAAATATTGATGTCGGGCGATAATATGCTGCAGGCCTATTGTTGACAACGTTTCTCAAGCGCATGCCTGGCTAATTGATTCCAGATATTCAGGCCACAAAAATGTGCGGCCGCATATTCACACAGTCAAACACAATAAAACACATTAACACACAGTGAATGTCATATGGTCCCACTTTACATGAAGTGCCCAAAAAACCTACGTACAGTATTTACCTGGTACTGTAGCTACATATGTAGATAGGTATAGTGTAATTACAGTGTAAGTAGAATACAACTGTTGTCAGGTTTGCAGTTTGTGTTATTAGACACACTTGAATCCGTATACACATTTTATTTGTAACTAAACTCAAATTAATGGTGGCCAAGTCTACCCTTACATCAGAACAATTGTTCAAGATTGCCAAACCATACAGTGTTTATATCACACCAGGGCCATTTCATCAGAGCTAGTCAGGATTGGTCCTCTCTCTGGCCAGTTTGAGTTTGGCCCTGGATTCATTTGGCTCCTCCAGGTTCCAGAGGATTGATCTGCCATGCCTACTGTGCAGCAGCCCTTGTCTCTATGCTCCAGTTCTCATCTCTGATAGGTCTGTGTAAGAATGCCAGAAGGACAGCCTCTCCTTGACCTTTCAACCCCAGAGAATGTATAACAAAAGGACAATCTAGCCTCAAGCAGCAATGGCCAGTAGCTTAGTGGTAGTTTAGTAGAATAGGCAAGGACCAAGTTGAGTGAGTGCACTACTCAAGAACCCTTGTCTAAAAGAACAATCGACAACAGTAGCAATGCATTGTCACTCTGGGTTTCGTGTGCTAGCCAAGATGTCCGACACCGTAATGACATAATTAGATAAATAACAGTAAGACAAGTTGAGCGTGAAATAGGGCAAGAGATAAGCTGAGGCTCAAGCTGGCTCAATATCAGCTTTTTTCACGCTAGTTTTTTTTTTAGGGGGAGGGTGAAAATGTATGAATTCTTTCCTGGAGGAGCCTGCAGGGGAACAGTGTCAAGAGAGAGAGAGCATCCAGCGAGAACGCAGGATGCAAGGCTGCCAATGTTTCCCCTCGCTTTCTCCACAGGCAGGTTGCAAAATCCCCCCGAAAAACTGATAGACTTCCAATACCAAAATATGACATCAAGCTGTACACAGTGTCTCTCTCTCTCTCTACAACAGGGACTCTTCATGTGCACTTACAATGCCTCACACGGCGTAATGACTGACCGCACGTCTCCTGGAAGGTCACAAGACAGACAGCCCGTCTGAGAAGCCTCAGAGCTCTGTATCAGAGCATGCTCCGATGGGAGAAGAGAGGGAGAGGAGAGGTATGCATCCCACCCAGACACCACCACCACTACCAGCACCCCTTGTACCATTCCATCCCAGACTGGGAGTGTGCTGGTCGGGAACGGCCCCCCTCTGATAGCCCCGTTTGAAAGATGAGACACACGGCATGCCATGAGGGAACACAGGAATGCCTGGCCTGCGCTACAGCCCTACCCCGCCGGCCCCAACAACCCCTGCCACCCCAACATGTGTTTCCCATCCCCCAGGACCCCCCCCCCTATATAACACACACCACCTGTAAAAATATCATGCGTTTTTTCGGGGCTCCTAAGTGAAATATATTTGGCTGCTTGGCTTACAGTGGAGAATGGTGTGAGAAGCTGAGGGGGTAAGCAGAGAAAGTGGAGACCGGTGGTTATAATTCACAACTAGGGCCTCAAGGTGAAACAGCAGAACTCAGCCTAGGACCATGTCTACCAGACATTTTCATTCGCGTAGACACTATGTCTCGCGGGCAGAATGCTATTAACGTGGCTCATCTTCAATGCTATGCTAGGCTAATGCTAATGCTATGTGTGGCTGTGACCGCTGGGTCCGAGTATGCAGAATTCAGCAGAGCTGCATCATGTATGGGCTATTGTCTGGGGGAAATGCCTGCATGCTGCTGTGTCAGCAGCTTTTGGCTGACAGGTCGGAGAGAGAGGGACAGGGCAGGACAAAGCCATGTGCTGGCCACCATCGCTGCTGACTAATCTGAATGCTACCTATAGCACCCTCTAGGACACTGCATAAACGATGCTAGCATACACAGCGACACATGCTTTATGCCTCAGCCCCAGCCACAGCTAGGCCAAATCCAAATCTGTATAAGTAAAGGCTATCTACCAATAAGTAAAGGCTATCCACCAATAAGTAAATGCTATCTAAATGGCTCCGGAGCAGAAGGCAGACATTTTATGTGCCCCCAACCGATTGTGTTTTTTTGTTCGTAACTTATTTTTTTACAAATTTTGTACATGATGTTGCCGCTACCGTTTCTTATGACCGAAAATAACATCTAGACATCAGGACTGCAAATACTCACCAAGGACTAGCAGAATCCTTTTTCTTCTTTCACGACTCTGACGAACCCGAGGCAGAGGATATACGGCTCCCTCGGGAACAGGCTCCGAGCCCCGTGATCTGCGTGAAGAGGAGGCCGAGAAAGAGAGGCCGGAGAGCGGGCTGCCTGCTGAGAATTCGAAGGCGATCTAATAAACCCCCACTTCCCTCAATTCTGCTAGCAAAAGTGCAATCTTTGGACAATAAAATCGACGAGTTACGAAAAGATTAAACTACCAATGGGACATTAAAAACTGTAACATCTTCTGCTTATGGCTGAACGACGACAACATCAACATAAAGCTGGCTGGTTATATGATGTACCGGCAGGATAGAACAGCGGGACAGGACAGGACATTTTTGTATTTTTGTAAACAACAGCTGGTGCACGATATCTAAGGAAGTCTCAAGCTATTGCTCACCTGAGGTAGAGTTTCTCATGATAAGCTGTAGACCACACTATCTACCTAGAGAGTTTTCATCTGTATTCTTTGTAGCTGTTTACATAACACCACAGTCAGAGGCTGGCACTAAGCAGTGAATGAGCATTGAATGAGCTGTATTCCGCCATAAGCAAACAAGAAAACACTCACCCAGAGGCGGCACTCTTAATAGCCGGGAACTTTAAAATCAGTTTTATTACATTTCTATCAGCATGTTAAATGTGCAACCAGAGGGAAAATAACTCTGGACCACCTACACTCCATACACAGAGACTCATACAAAGCTCTCCCTCGCCCTCCAAATCTGACCATAATTCCATCCTCCTGATTACTGCTTACAAGCAAAAATTAAAGCAGGAAACACCAGTTACTAGATCAATAAAAAAGTGGTCAGATGAAGCAGATGCTAAGCTACAGGACTGCTTTGCTAGCACAGACTGGAATATGTTCCAGGATTCCTCCAATGGCACTGAGGAGTACACCACATCTGTCATTGGCTTCATCAATAAGTGCATCGATGATGTCATCCCCACAGTGACCGTACGTACATACCCCAACCAGAAGCCATGGATTACAGGCAGCATCCGTTTTCAAGGAGTGGGACTCTAACCCGGAAGCTTATAAGAAATCCCGCTATGCCGGCCGACGAACCATCAAACAGGCAAAGCATCAATACAGCACTAAGATTGAGTCGTACTACACCGCTCCGACACTCGTCGAATGTGGCAGGGCTTGCAAACCATTACAGACCCCAAAGGGAAGCACAGCCGAGAGCTGCCCAGTGACACCAGCCTACCAGACGAGCTAAACTACTTCTATGCTCGCTTTGAGGCAAATAACACTGAAACACGCATGAGAGCAACAGCTGTACCGGAAGACTGTGTGATCACGCTCTCCACAGCCAATGTGAGAAAGACCTTTAGACAGGTCAACATTCACAAGGCTGCAGGGCCAGGCGGATTACCAGGACATGTACTGCGAGCATGCGCTGACCAACTGGCAAGTGTCTTCACTGACATTTTCAACGTCTCCCTGTCCGAGTCTGTTATACCAACATGTTTTAAGCAGACCACCATAGTGCCTGTGCCCAATAACACTAAGGTAACCTGCCTAAATGACTATCGACCCGTAGCACTCATGTCTGTAGCCATGAAGTGTTTTAAAAGGCTGATCATGGCTCATATCAACACCATCATCCCAGAAACCCTAGATCCACTCCAATTTGCACACCGCCCAAACAGATCCACAGATGATGCAGTCTCTATTGCACTCCACACTGCCCTTTCCCACCTGGACAAAAGGAACACCTATGTGAAAATGCTATTCATTGACTACAGCGCACCGTTGAACATCATAGTGCCCCTCAAGGCTCATCACTAAGCTAAGGACCCTGGGACTAAACACCTCCCTCTGCAACTGGATCCTGGACTTCCTGACTAGCCACCCCAGGTGGTAAGGGAAGGTAACAACATATCCACCACGCTGATCCTCAACACAGGGGCCCCTCAGGGGTGCGTGCTCAGTCCCCTCCTGTACTCCCTGTTCACTCATGGCTGCATGGCCAGGCACGACTCCATCACCATCATTAAATTTGCCGATGACATAACAGTGGTAGGCCTGATCACCGACAACAATGAGACAGCATATAGAGAGGAGGTCAGAGACCTGGCCGTGTGGTGCCAGGACAACAACCTCTCCCTCAACGTGATCAAGACAAAGGAGATGATTGTGGACTGCAGGAAAAGGAGGACTGAGCACACCCCCATTCTCATCGACGGGGCTGCAGTGGAGCAGGTTGAGAGCTTCAAGTTCCTTGGTGTCCACATCACCAACAAACTAACATGATCCAAACACAAAAAGACAGTCGTGAAGCGGGCACGACAAAACCGGTTCCCCCTCAGGAGACTGAAAATATTTGGCATGGGTGCTCAGATCCTCAAAAGGTTCTACAGCTGCACCATCGAGAGCATCCTGACTGGTTGCATCACTGTCTGATATGGCAACTGCTCGGACTCTGACCGCAAGGCACTACAGAGGGTAGTGCGAACGGCCCAGTACATCACTGGGGCCAAGCTTCCTGCCATCCAGGACCTCTATACCAGGCGGTGTCAGAGGAAGGCCATAAAAATTGTCAAAGACTCCAGCCACCCTAGTCATTGACTGTTCTCTCTGCTACTGCACAGCAAGCGGTACCGGAGCGCCAAGTCTAGGTCCAAGAGGCTTCTAAACAGCTTCTACCCCCGAGCCATAAGACTCCTGAACATCTAGTCAAATGGCTACCCCCAGACTATTTGCATTGCCCCCCCCCCCCCTTAACTCTACCTACATGTATATACTACCTCAAATAACCGGTGCCCCTGTACATTGACTCTGTACCGGCACCCCCCTGTATATATTATTTTTTACTGTTGCTCTTTAACTACTTGTTATTTTTTCTCTTATTCTTATCCGTATTTCTTTTAAACTGCACTGTTGGTTAGGGTCTCGTAAGTAAGCATTTCACTATAAGGTCTACAACCTGTTGTATTCGGCGCATATGACAAATGAAATTTGATTTGATATCCACCAATAAGTAATGGCTATTCACCAATAAGTAAAGGCTATCTACCAATAAGTAAAGGCTATCCACCAATAAGTAAAGGCTATTCACCAATAAGTATAAGCTATCCACCAATCTGTACAGGCTATCTACCAATAAGTAAAGGCTATTCACCAATAAGCAAAGGCTATCTACCAATAAGTAAAGGCTATTCACCAATAAGCAAAGGCTATCTACCAATAAGTAAAGGCTATTCACCAATAAGTAAAGGCTATCTACCAATAAGTAAAGGCTATCCACCAATAAGTAAAGGCTATCTACCAATAAGTAAAGGCTATCTACCAATAAGTAAAGGCTATCTACCAATAAGTAAAGGCTATCTACCAATAAGTAAAGGCTATCTACCAATAAGTAAAGGCTATCTACCAATAAGTAAAGGCTATTCACCAATAAGCAAAGGCTATCTACCAATAAGTAAAGGCTATTCACCAATAGGTAAAGGCTATCTACCAATAAGTAAAGGCTATCTACCAATAAGTAAAGGCTATCTACCAATACATATAAGCTATCCACCAATCTGTACAGGCTATGCTCAGAGGTTTGATGGAAGCTGTTTGAGTGGCAAAATCAGGAGATGAACTAATCAATCTGTGCAGAAACATTCAGAGGGTTACTAGTGGGTCAAAGAGCAGTAGTGAATCTATTCTGCAAATTAACAATCTAGCCAGGATTTTGTTTAGTTTTTTCAGCTGCAGTACTGAGTCAGTGCATGCTTTGAATGTTCGGGATTGTCCAAAATGAAGATCATACGTCTCGGAGCATTCCCAAGCTAATTCTCTCACCATCACGTGTGCATTTTAATGAAGCACAAACAACGGCAGGAGGGTTTGGTCAGGCCTCAAAGAAGAGATTGTTCCCCTTCCACAGAAACTGCGTCGTAATCATGAAAAATGGCCCCTTATAAATATTTCATAAATGCGTAAATTACTACGTTGCACAATATTAGCCCTTGAAGCTTTTTGTCATTAGAGATAGGATAATAAATGTATCAATATGGGGCCAGACCAAATAGCCGTGGTAAATCTCGGTGCGAATGTTAAGACTTCCAGCATCAACACATTGGGCTCTAATGCCTGGGAGTATTGCAGAGTACTGGCCCACTTCACTCATGAATACTAACCACAAACTGGCACACCATGCCCTTTTTATTACACATTTTTATTTCATTTAAATATTTATATTTTTTTGTTGAACATTTCATTGGAAGTGAATCTGAGGTGTGCTGTGACCTGGTGGTCAGAGAGGACTCTGAGGGTTTGAACAGTGAGCTGGGTGATCAAATGGGTCTAGCCCAACACACAGCTCTGGTATAAGATATGAGGTGGTGTGTGTTTCTGTGTGTGTGTATGTGTATGTGTATGTGTATGTGTGTGTGTGTGTGTGTGTGTGTGTGTGTGTGTGTGTGTGTGTGTGTGTGTGAGAGTAATGTACATGTTTTACACACAGATCTCATATTACTGTGTTGATTCATTTTTGTAATATATTTTTACATATTGATGTCACAAATGTATCATTTGTACAGTGCTTTATAATATATATATATATATATATTTGTTACACTTGACTATGTCAAACCTAGCAGTCCTACTTCGTCGGGGCAGGGACTTTATAAGTTGTCAAAAGCGTTTCACAGGGATGTTGGCCCATGTTGACTCCAATGCTTCCCACAGTTGTGTCAAGTTGTCTGCATGACCTTTGGGTGGTGGACCATTGATATACACAAGAAACTGTTGAGGGTGAAAAACCCAGCAGCGTTGCAGTTCTTGACACACTCGCCTTGCACCTACTACCATACCCCATTTAAAGGCACTTAAATATTTTGTCTTTCCCATTCACCCTCTGAATGGCACACATACACAATCCATGTCTCATTTGTCTCAGGGCTTAAAAATCCTTCTTTATTAAATCTGTCTCCTCCACTTCATCTAAACTGACTGAAGTAGATTTAACAAGTAACATCAATAAGGGTTAATAGCTTTCACCTAGTTTCACCTGGTCAGTCTATGTCATAGAAAGAGCAGGTGCAGTAGTGTTGCCTGTGTGTTGTTGTATCATTATTGTTTATGCTTAGGCCAATGCTATCATCCTCCATGCCATCTCCTCTCTTGCCCCTGGAAGTTTGGCATTCCAGGATGCATTGCACATCCCGGAATTCTACTCATTGGGAAAACTGCAGGCTTTTCAAGGATTCCAATTTCTCTCGGAATCAGTGATGCCACACTAAGTAGGATGTACTCGAGTCTAGTCTTGGTGAGGGCAAGGACAATGACACAGTTTGAGTGCGGGAAACTAAAAAAAGTATGTGAAATATGTCAGCTCAGCTTGATTAGATTAGGCAGGTAAAAGTTTCAAAGGAAATGGGGAAATTAGTGTGGTCAGGGGATTTGGAGTGAGCTTGGTGCTTATTCTGAGTGCGTCATAATAACAATTCGGAAAACAACGCATAAACCAAACAGTTCCCTCAACAAAATATGACAGAAAGATGAAGTAACTGTTAGAGTAAATGTAGAATTAGTGCAGAGGAACCCAGGCTCACTAGCAATGTAATAATACACAGTGATCTAGCCATGAAGCCTGCTACTATTTTCCACTTTTATCTGAATTCAGAGATGGAATAACTATAATTATTTTTCCTTTTGACATTTCCTTTGTCGCTTTTGAATTGAGCCCATTTCACTCTGATCACCATTCCTCTGACACAATATATCTTTACTTATTAAAAAAACAGCTCATTGAGAATATGGAATCTGAGACATCTATTCTGTATTCCCCAAAAAATGACATCAGACACACAAATGAACTGCAGCAGATGTTTTTCCTCTCAGGCGGAGAGAATGTCTAGATGGGCCAGCTTATTTTACTCTCCTCCTGTTACCACTGTTACAGATGTAGGATCTTAATTTGACGCTGTTTGCTACAGCAGGAAAACAATCCTGCAGCAACAGGTCATTTTTATTATTATGTGGAATTGTCACGCCCTGGCCTTAGTTTTCTGTATCTTTGTTTTCCGTATTATTTTAGTTAGGTCAGGGTGTGACATGGGGGATGTTTGTGTGTGTTTGTCTCGTATAGGGTGTTTGTATTGTCTAGTTTTTTTTTGTAGAGTTCATGGGGTTGTGTTCAGTGTATGTGTTTATGTAAGTCTATGGTTGCCTAGATTGGTTCTCAATTAGAGACAGCTGTCTATCGTTGTCTCTGATTGGGAGCCATATTTGTCACGATCGTGTGGCGGATTAACGGACCAAAATGCAGCTTTTGGAAAATAAGCCATCTTCTTTTATTATAACACGAAGATGAACACGACACAAAAACACTTTAACAAAACAACAAAACAACAAAACGACCGTGAAGCTACAAACGTTGTGCACAAACATACAGGCTACTAACGTTCTTACATAGACAATTACCCACAACCAATGAGAGCCTATGGCTACCCTAAATAAGGCTCCCAATCAGAGACAACCGAAATCAGCTGTCTCTAATTGGGAACTCATTCAGGTAACCATAGACTCTCCTAGATAACTAACCACCATAGACAATGCTAAACATCTACACTCAACACAAAACCATATACTACACCCATTAACCCCTTTACCAAATAAACACCCAAAACAAAACATAAACATTCCCCATGTCACACCCTGACCTAACTAAAATAATAAAGAAAACAAAGAATAATAAGGCCAGGGCGTGACATAACCCCCCCCTTGAGGCGCGAACTCCGGGCGCACCATACACAGTCTAGGGGAGGGTCTGGGTGGGCTCCCCTCCACGGTGGCGGCTCCGGCTCTGGTCGTAGTCCCCACGTCACCACAGTACCTAACCACCTCCTAGGCCTCCTCCAAACGACCCCCCTCCACATTAACCCCATTGCATTAAGGGGGAGTTCCGGACTAAGGGACAGCTCCGGACTAAGGACCAGTACCAGGGTAAGGGGCAGTACCAGGGTCAGGGGCAGTACCAGGGTCAGGGGCAGTACCAGGGTCAGGGGCAGTACCAGGATAAGGGGCAGCACCAGGATAAGGGGCAGCACCAGGGTAAGGGGCAGCACCAGGGTAAGGGGCAGCACCAGGGTAAGGGGCAGCTCCGGACTGAGGAATGGCAGCTCCGGACTGAGGGACTGCAGCTCCGGACTGAGGGACTGCAGCTCCGGACTGAGGGACGGCCCATGGCTGGCTGACAGATCTGGCTGCTCATGGCTGGCTAACGGATCTGGCTGCTCATGGCTGGCTAACTGATCTGGCTGCTCATGGCTGGCTAACTGATCTGGCTGCTCATGGCTGGCTGACGGATCTGGCTGCTCATGGCTGGCTGACGGATCTGGCTGCTCATGGCTAGCTGACGGATCTGGCTGCTCATGGCTAGCTGACGGATCTGGCTGCTCATGGCTAGCTGACGGATCTGGCTGCTCATGGCTAGCTGACGGATCTGGCTGCTCATGGCTAGCTGACGGATCTGGCTGCTCATGGCTAGCTGACGGATCTGGCTGCTCATGGCTAGCTGACGGATCTGGCTGCTCATGGCTAGCTGACGGATCTGGCTGCTCCTGTCTGGTTGGCGGCTCTGGCAGATCCTGTCTGGTTGGCGGCTCTGGCAGATCCTGTCTGGTTGGCGGCTCTGGCAGATCCTGTCTGGTTGGCGGCTCTGGCAGATCCTGTCTGGTTGGCGGCTCTGGCAGATCCTGTCTGGTTGGCGGCTCTGGCAGATCCTGTCTGGTTGGCGGCTCTGGCAGATCCTGTCTGGTTGGCGGCTCTGGCAGATCCTGTCTGACGGACGGCTCTAGCGGCTCCTGTCTGGCTGGCGGCTCTAGCAGCTCCTGTCTGGCGGACGGCTCAGTGGGCTCATGGCAGACGGGCGGCTTTGCAGGCTCATGGCAGACGGGCGGCTTTGCAGGCTCATTGCAGACGGATGGCTCAGATGGCGCTGGGGAGACGGATGGCTCAGATGGCGCTGGGGAGACGGATGGCTCAGATGGCGCTTGGCAGACGGGCAGTTCAGTCATTGCTGTGCAGACGGCAGACTCCTGCCGGCTGAGGCGCACTGTAGGCCTGGTGCGTGGTGCCGGGACTGGTGGCACCGGGCTGGGGACACGCATCTCAGGGCTAGTGCGGGGAGCAGCAACAGGACGCACAGGACTCTGGGGACACACAGGAGGCTTGGTGCGTGGTTTAGACACTGGTGGTAAAGGGCTGGAGACACGCACCATATAGCTAGTGCGTGGAGGAGGCACTGGTGGTACTGGGTTGGGGCGGGGAGGTGGCGCCGGAAATACCGGACCGTGCAGGCGTACTGGCTCCCTTGAACGCCGAGCCTGCCCAACCTTACCTGGTTCTATGCTCCCCGTCGCCTGACCAGTGCGGGGAGGTGGAATAACCCGCACCGGCCTATGTAGGCGAACCGGGGACACCATGCGTAAGGCTGGTGCCATGTACGCCGGCCCGAGGAGACGCACTGGTGACCAGATGCGTTGGGCCGGCTTCATGACATACGGCTCAACGCTCAGTCTAGCCCGGCCGATACGTGGAGCTGAAATGTACCGCACCGGGCTATGCACGCGTACAGGAGACACCGTGCGCTCTACTGCGTAACACGATGTCTGCCCGTACTCTCGCTCTCCACGGTAAGTACAGGGAGTAGGCGCAGGTTTCCTACCTGACTTCGCCACACTCCCTTTAAGGCCCCCCCCAAGAAATTTTTGGGTTGTACTCACGGGTTTCCAGCCTTGTCTCCGTGCTGCCTCCTCATATCGCCTCCTCTCGGCTTTCGCTGCCTCCAGCTCTTCACGAGAGAGGCGATATTCTCCAGGTTGAGCCCAAGGTCCATCCTCTTCCAATTCCTCCTCCCAACTCCAGAAATCCTGTGTAGGTAGGTCCTGTTGCCGCCTTCCATGCCGCTTGGTCCTATGGTGGGTAATTCTGTCACGATCGTATGGCGGATTAACGGACCAAAATGCAGCTTTTGGAAAATAAGCCATCTTCTTTTATTATAACACGAAGATGAACACGACACAAAAACACTTTAACAAAACAACAAAACGACAAAACGACCGTGAAGCTACAAACGTTGTGCACAAACATACAGGCTACTAACGTTCTTACATAGACAATTACCCACAACCAATGAGAGCCTATGGCTACCCTAAATAAGGCTCCCAATCAGAGACAACCGAAATCAGCTGTCTCTAATTGGGAACTCATTCAGGTAACCATAGACTCTCCTAGATAACTAACCACCATAGACAATGCTAAACATCTACACTCAACACAAAACCATATACTACACCCATTAACCCCTTTACCAAATAAACACCCAAAACAACAAAACATAAACATTCCCCATGTCACACCCTGACCTAACTAAAATAATAAAGAAAACAAAGAATAATAAGGCCAGGGCGTGACAATATTTAGGCAGCCATAGTCATTGGGTAGGTTGTGGGTAATTGTCTATGTGTAAGTTGCCAGTGTATGCACGTAGTTGTTTTCGGTCGTCATTTTGTTTAGTTTGTTTTAGTGTTCTTCGTCTTTCTTAAATAAATACAAATATGTATTTTATATCACGCTGCGCCTTGGTCCTCTCTTTCACCCGAAGACGATCGTGACAGGATTATAATTAATGAACATTTTTGTAGGGATTGAAATAAAAAAAAATTAAGGGAAAATCAAGCCTTTTTAAACCTCAAATACACTACATATTTTACATTTCCTGCATAAGATCCTACATTTGTAGGTCATTTCATGCTCTTCACTTCTAGTCCATACACTCCTAAAAAAAGGGTTCCAAAAGGCTTCTTTGCGGAGGGATAGGGTTCTACCAAGAACCATTTTCATCTAAAAACCCTTTTTGGATAACAAGGGTTCTTTGTAAGACAAATTGTTCAACCTAGAACCTTAAATGTCCAAATAACCTTTTTTGGAAGAAAGGGTTATTTGACGATTTTTTGGAAGGTAAGAAGGATTCTTTGGAACCCTTTTGAATCTGACTAAGCTTTTTATTGTACTTTTTAAAATATTTTTTTAGAGTGACTAAGCATTAGTGTTTACCTCATTGTTCAAACTTTAACATCAGGAGTTTGGGTAATCAGATAGGTTTTAAAAGATAGGTGTGAGAATGTTTTAAACTGTAGCTACATGTACAGTTTAAGTCAGAAATGTACATACACCTTAGCCAAATACATTTAAACTCAGTTTTTCACAAATCCTGACATTTAATCCTAGTAAAAATTCCCTGTCTTAAGTCAGTTAGGATCACCACTTTATTTTAAGAATGTGAAATGAAAATTTCATTTCTTTCATCACATTCCCAGTGGGTCAGAAGTTTACAGACACTTAATTAGTATTTGGTAGCATTGCCTTTAAATTGTTTAACTTTGGTCAAACATTTTGCGTAGCCTTCCACAAGCTTCCCACAATAAGTTAGGTGAATTTTGGCCCATTCCTCCTGACAGAGCTGGTGTAACTGAGTCAGGTTTGTAGGCCTCCATGCTCGCACACACTTAAAGTACTGCCCAAAAATGTTCTATAGGATTGAGGTCAGGGCTTTGTGATGGCCACTCAAATACCTTGACTTTGTTGTCCTTAAGACATTTTGCCACAACTTTGGAAGTATGCTTGGGGTCATTGTCCATTTGGAAGACCCATTTGCAACCAAGCTTTATCTTCCTGACTGATGTCTTGAGATGTTGCTTCAATATATCCACATAATGTCCCTCCTGCAGCAAAGCACCCCCACAACATGATACTGCCACCCCCGTGCTTCACGGTTGGGATGGTGTTCAAATCAAATCAAATCAAGTTTATTTTCGTACATCAGCCAATATCTCGAAGTGCTGTACAGAAACCCAGCCTAAAACCCCAAACAGCAAGCAATGCAGGTGTAGAAGCACGGTGGCTAGGAAAAACTCCCTAGAAAGGCCAAAACCTAGGAAGAAACCTAGAGAGGAACCAGGCTATGAGGGGTGGCCAGTCCTCTTCTGGCTGTGCCGGGTGGAGATTATAACAGAACATGGCCAAGATGTTCAAAATGTTCATAAGTGACAAGCATGGTCAAATAATAATCAGGAATAAATGTCAGTTGGCTTTTCATAGCCGATCATTAAGAGTTGAAAACAGCAGGTCTGGGACAGGTAGGGGTTCCATAACCGCAGGCAGAACAGATAGTAGTGTTCTTCGGCTTGCAAGCCTCCCCCTTTATCCTCCAAACATAACGATGGTCATTATGGCCAAACAGTTCTATTTTTGTTTGATCAGACCAGAGGACATTTCTCCAAAAAGTACGATCTTTGTCCCCATGTGGAATTGCAAACCGTAGTCTGGCTTTTTTATGGCGGTTTTGGAGCAGTGGCTTCTTTCTTGCTGAGTGGCCTTTCAGGTTATGTCGACATAGGACTCGTTTTACTGTGGATATAGATACTTTTGTTTCTGTTTCCTCCAGCATCTTCACAAGTTCCTTTGCTGTTGTTCTGGGATTGATTTGCACTTTTCGCACCAAAGTACGTTCATCTCTAGGAGACAGAAGGCGTCTCCTTCCTGAGCGGTATGATGGCTGCGTGGTCCCATGGTGATTATACTTGCATACTATTGTTTGTACAGGTGAATGTGGTACCTTCATGCGTTTGGAAATTGCTCCCAAGGTCTATAATTGTTTTTCTGAGGTCTTAGCTGATTTATTTAGATTTTTCCATGATGTCAAGCAAAGAGGCACTGAGTTTGAAGGTAGGCCTTGAAATACATCCACAGGTACACCTCCAAATGACTCAAATGATGTCAATTAGAATATCAGAAGCTTTTAAAGCCATGACATCATTTTCTGGAATTTTACAAGCTGTTTAAAGGCACAGTCAACTTAGTGTATGTAAACTTCTGATCCACTGGAATTGTGATACAGTGAAATAATCTGTCTGTAAACAATTGCTGGAAAAATTAAAATCATGTCTACTTCGTGTCATGCACGAAGTAGATATCATCACCGACTTGCCAAAACTAAAACAAGAATTTTGTGGAGTGGTTGAAAAATGAGTTTTAATGACTCCAAACTAAGTGTATGTAAACCTCCGACTTCAACTGTATATATGGGAATATTTGCTATCTGCTATTCCTTTAATAATTGTACTTATACAGCACTGACATAGTTGATATCTTTGTCATGATTTCCATCTTTCAAATGAGTATTTTCTGTGATTTTATTGAGCAGAGGGTAGGAGAAGAGAAGGGAGTATGAGTGAACCAGCTGTGTATTGTATGGTACACAGCAAATTAGCCAGTTTTACCGAGTGTTGATTTTCAGTGCAACATTTCTAATGTTGATTCAGATGTAAAATTAACACTAAGTGGTGTAAAATAACCCCAGTGTTGGTGTTAATAACCAGAGTTGAGTGTGATTGTGACATTTTTACTCTGTAAGGAGAAAAACACTACAAACCACGCCCAGGAGTGTGCCGGGTATTCAAACAAAACGAGTATCGTAACGCATATGGTCAATTGTCGTGATACGATTATGATCCCAGTATTTTCTGTTATTATCCCTGATCTGAAAAATGTACATTTTCTGGTGCCAGTGTGCATCTTTCAATCAAGTGCGAGGTGCTACATGGTCTAAATAACTCAACTGGCTAGTTTGCCTGTCTGTATAGAGAAGGACGGGCTGTACGTTGATCCTGCTGCTCTGATTGGATAGAGCGAAGCTGTATCCACACGCTAAGCTTCATAATTTCACCTGATCACTTCTCCTCGCATGGTTCAGTCGAATCATTTAGATTGCTGCTGTCGCTTGTTAGCCTGCTACTAAGACCACACAGCACCTTGCACTTGATATAAAGATGCCCCCCAAAAATGTTTACACTACAAGACCATAGTGCTTGCCTACGAAACAGCAAAGGGAACTGAACTTTAGGAGCAACAACGGCTCAGCCGCGAAGTGTTAGGCCAAACAAGCTCACAGAACGGGACTGCTGAGTGCTGAAGCGCGTAGCGTGTAAAAATCCTCTGTCCTCGGTTGCAACACTCATTACCGAGTTCCAAATTGCCTCTGGAAGCAACCTCAGCATAATAACTATTATTCGGGAGCTTCATGAAGTGGGTTTCCATGGCCGAGCAGCCGCACATAAGCCTAAGTTCACCATGTGCAATGGCAAGCGTCGGCTGGAGTGGCTTAAAGCTCGCCACCATTGGACTCTGGAGCAGTGGAAATGTGTTCTCTGGAGTGATGAATCACACTTCACTATCTGGCAGTCTGATGGACGAATCTGGGTTTGGTGGGTGCTATGAGAACCATTCATAGAAGGTTCTATGAAACCCCTTAAAAAATATAAAAGTGTTGTCGGTAGAGCCGTTCATAGAGGGTTCTAGGAAGAACCTTCAGAGCAGCGAACTGTTGGGTCGCAGGTGTCTGAGTAAAACAAATACAAAGAAATACTCCAGCCTGAACTTAAACGACTTAAACCAGGTAGAAAGTGTGTAGAAATGATAATGAACTTAAATATTTTTATAATTTAATCTCAGAGAAAAATATAGAGCTATTAGCACACCTATTTTGGTTGATTTTGTCGTCTCAAAACAGTGAGGTATTAACATTCTTCATCAAGAATATGGGCAAAATGTTCTTATTGACAATGAAAGTGGTGTGAATATTGTTCCCTTGTTATATAATTGCTACATTTAATATGAATACAGCATTAAAAATAGTTTTCAAGATTGTATTTCGCCGATTATTTTTCAGGATGCAAATATTCGGTCGCGACTGAGACAACCTGGTTCAATTTGGGTCCCGAGCCAAAACCAGTTGAGAAGCACTGCTTTAGAGGACAAAGGGGTTCTTGGTAGAACCCTTCAGAGGGTTTTAGGCAGAACCCGTCATAGAGACTTCTAAGTAGAACAAACCGAAGAAGTCTATATGGTTGTACTTAGCACATTTTTTCTGAGTGTACACTTCATTGGCCAGACGTTCTGTTGTCAAAGCAGGGCTGATTATGTCTTACCGATGATGTCAAGCCCAAAAAGCAAAACAAAACATGTAGATAACAAAGAACAGCTTGAGGCTTCATGTTCGACACCACTGTCCCTCGCAATGACAGGAATGATTCTGCAGAGTCGGCAAAGGGCAGCTCTAAAGAGCCTGATTCGTCCAGAGTGCTAGTCTGCAGTGTAATGCGATCGAGGCCAACGGGCATCCTGTCCCTCATCACATGGAGTGTGGGACACAGACACAGTGACAGACTGGGTGGGGTCACATCATGCAGACCGACAACGAACCAATAAAAAAGAAGAGCTTGGGGTTTTTTCTATCCCCAAACACAACACTGGGGATAGAAATCCTCCAACACCCTCTACAAGCAGCAAAAGAAGGGAGGGGCATGGAGTCAGACCACCACTAGTCTCAAGACATTTCCTGCCCTGCTGAGAATAGGGTGGGGTACTTGCACTGAATACTCATAAATCTACTCTTTATTTGGGTTGGTAATTTAGCACATTTTAGTGTCCTTTTGACTTATTACAGCTTATCTGGTCCTACACAATCATAGTTCAGCTATTGGAAATATGGTAAGCCATTATGGTGCCCTTGCTGATTTCAAAACCTAACAACAACAACGATGAAAGAAGAAAAACCGAGACAGACGGTGATGTAACACCATTTACTAGACTCATGGGGAAGGTGTGTCACGGTGTTGTGGCTGCCACTGTCTGTGCACTCTGTACCCTACACTTAGAAAAAAGGTGCTGTCTAGAACCTAAAAGGGTTCTTCGGCTCTCCCCATAGGAGAACCCTTTTGGGTTCCATGTAGGAGCCTTCCACAGAGGGTTCTATATGGAACCCAAAAGGGTTCTACATGGAACCAAAAAGGGTTCTCTCTGGAACCAAAAAGGGGACAGACAAAAAACCCGATTGGAATCTTTTTTTCTAAGAGTGTAGGCTAGGTGTCACGACTCCCACCAAAGGTGGCTCCCCTGCCTGTTCGGGCGGCGCTCGGCGTCGCCGGTCTACTAGCTGCCACCGATCCCCTTTTCCTTTTCTGTTTGTTATGTCTTATTGGTTGCACCAGTTTGGTGTTTGAGTTTTGATTCAGGACTATTTAAGCCTGTTAGGCCCGCCTGCTTTTGTGTGGGCTTGTTTTCTGTTAGTCGAGGTTTGTTGTGTGTTGTGTTCCCTGTCTGTTTGTGCCCAGTTTTGGGTTGGACACTTTTGATTATCGCCTGTTGTTTTGGGCGTTTATTTTGGATACTGCTATAAAGTTCGGTTTCCCCCATGATCCTCTGCTCTCTGCGCTTGACTCGGCACCCACCACTCCTGGCTGTGTGACACTAGGCTTGCAAAATTCTTGAAACTTCCAAGGTTTTTCATAAAATCCCAGTTTGAGGATTCCCGAAAATCAAGAGTGAATGAACTGGAAAATAATACTTCAACTAGGAATCATTCAGCTTGGATTTCTGAAAAAAACAGGGAACTTTGGGAAAGTATCCAGAATTTTGCAACCCTGCTGGCCTGCCTTCCTCCCCTAGCCCAACCACTGTCTCCCATGGACAATGGAGGCTCCAACTCTGACTCAAACCCTCACCAGGCTAATGGGGCGTGCCCTGATAAGGTCCACACAGATAAATAATCCCAGTGCAATAAAACCATGAGGAAATGTCACTGCTGACAAGTTCAGGGCTCAGAGATGATTATCTTAACCTTTTAGCATAAAGACCAAGGAGGGGAAAATACAGATACAATATCTCAAAACTTTTGCTGATGGATGAATCTGCAGCCTGGCTATGAGCAGATTACACGGTGCCTTTTGTAAAACAGAAAGGGATGCTTTGAAATTCCTACACTCCCAAATCAGTCCCGGTTGTCACAATATTTGATGTTTTACTATTGTGTATTTCTAAATCATACTCTTACCATTCCAAAATGCTCTTGAATGCTTTAGTCTAGAAATAGTTACAATTGTTTGTTTAGGAAGAGTTTCTCTTCTGCTTGTTGTTTAATCTCAAAGTTTGGCGATCGATGTTTCCTTACTTTACGGTGTGGGTTTCCTTGGTCTCATCCTGTTTGGACAACAGGATGGGGTGAGACACTGTGAGCCATTAGAGTAGGCACTAAAAGTCCATTTGCAGCCACATACATTAGTGAGAAACACACAGGAAACAGCCATCTGAGTGTGACAATACATTGAAATGTCATGTGAATTAATGAATATAACAAAAATAGAATACTGCAACGTGTACCGTATGATAAAATAGATGAACATTTGACAGATATAGCAACAAGAAGGGCACAAATCCACACTACATACTAAACACATGCATATCAACCATCATCATATGGTCACATAAATAGCACATAGACATCCTCAGATTAATTATGCATATTGTTGTAATCGTAATCTGACAAAGCAATGAAAATACCACCACATGACATTCATATAATTTGGGAATTGACACAAAATGTGTCTATATGTAAACATATTCAGTAGACTATGAAGTATTAACAGACAATGACTTCACAGTAAGACACTAATACAGTAGACACACAAAATTGACTGAATCTAAACTTAAAATGTGTACAAAAAAATGCAATAATGTATTTCCTCAAGACTTGGATTAAACTAACCAAGGCTATTGTTCATCATTACACTTTGCCTAACTAGGCTGCTTTGTACATTTCCATGGCCAAGGAAGTAATGTCCAATGTCTTAAGACAAACATCTCTTTTCATGAATATTGCTCAGTCTATGCGCCCCAGAGGAACAGCTCATATGACACTTTTCACAGCTTTTTGTCCCTCAGAGAATGTCTTATTTAGCAGGAATGCAAGATGACTGAATACAGTCCCCATGATCTTTCACGGAGCAACGAGGGCTGAAAGTGAATAGACCTTTAATCACTTCCACCATTCTATTTGTATCATTGTTGTCATCTTACACTAAACGTACCGAGGAGGCTGTCCCAACATTTCTTCAGGGTTGAATGAAATGCTGCTTAAAACGACATGACAAAGGCCATTCCATGTCTGTATTCAGTCTGCTCAGTTGACCGTGCGACGAGCAAACAATGAGAAACGATATATCTACCACTAATCTCATGGGCTTTGGTATTTAAGTCTAGCACTGAGGCCTTACATGGGGCACGGCCCACTATCTCCCTTAGTCATGATTTAGAAGAGCATTCAGGGGGGGGGGGGGGGGGGGGGGTGAGCCGCAAAGAAGCAATGTGACCTTGCCTGCAGGAGTTCCAATGGGAGTCTGTGGCTCCTGCCGTGCCATTACGTTACCCTGGCGCAAAGCAGCCCTGACTAGGAGTGGAAGTAAGAATGGGAGTATAACAGATTTAATAAGATCAATTGTGTTTGGTTAACAGCGAACGCCTGATTGGGAGACCACAGGGGCCGTAAGAAAATCATGCCCTTCACAAAGCCCCGTACACTCAAAGTGACATGAATTACCAGAAAGCAGGAGTGACAAAGATGCTTCCTCAAAACAGGCCAATGATCATGTCAGACTGTCACAACAGGCAAACTGTTTTTAGCGACCAGACAAAAAACACTCAACTCACCCTCACTCACAAATCGCCCTTGCAAGTGTTCAATGAGAGAGATACTGTTCTCAAATCATTTATAGAACGCTTACTTCTATCTGAGAGAAATGGAGTCTCAAAGATCTCCAAGTCAAACTGACATAAGTGATATTCCAGTCAGACAAATTCTTGAACTTGGGTATTATTGTTGCTTCTGCACCAAATGTGTAAGTAAATCTCATTAGCATCATATTGTATAATGTTCAAGTAAAGATGGCTCAGGTTTTTTCCAATCATGATAAAAGCTGAACCATCCCTTCAAAAGTTGGATAATGACATTTATGGTGGAGACAAACAAGAAACAACCAATAGCTGCACTTTAGTTGAATAATTGAATGTAGATATAAATGTATCAATGCCTTGTTAGTTGACACAGTCTATCTCTGTTTTCAAAGGCCATACCTTCCTCCTGAGGTGTCGGCCACATAAAGCACTAGCTGAGATCAATATCTCTTTGTTGTGTGTTTCTGTAAAGCTGTAATTCAAAGGACTCTAAACAAAACTGTCCAGCAGACTGAAAGAATGCATCGTTTCTATGGAGACCTCCCCTGCGAAAAAAAATGATCTGGGGGGGGGGGACTAGTTGCTGTGCTGGGAAAACACAAACAGCAACACAAAATCAACCGAACCCTTGGAGTTGTTACCAGTGAAAACCAGTTGAAGCAAAAGTACAAAGGGCCCGTTGCACAGTATGTTGAAACATGTTTACCACTATTTGTTAAAAAACATAATTAAAAGGCTAGTGAGGCCTGTTTAGTAGCTTTGTACGGCTACTACACATGTATTACAGCTATGTATCTATTATCTATCTATATACCAGATATGCAGCTATGTGTCTATTATCTATCTATGTACCAGATATGCAGCTATGTATCTATTATCTATCTATGTACCAGATATGCAGCTATGTATCTTTGATCTATCTATGTACCAGATATGCAGCTATGTATCTATGATCTATCTATGTACCAGATATGCAGCTATGTATCTATTATCTATCTATGTACCAGATATGCAGCTATGTATCTATGATCTATCTATGTACCTGATATGCAGCTATGTATCTATTATCTATCTATGTACCGGATATGCAGCTATGTATCTATGATCTATCTATGTACCAGATATGCAGCTATGTATCTATGATCTATCTATGTACCAGATATGCAGCTATGTATCTATGATCTATCTATGTACCAGATATGCAGCTATGTATCTATTATCTATCTATGTACCAGATATGCAGCTATGTATCTATTATCTATCTATGTACCAGATATGCAGCTATGTATCTATGGCTAAACAGCACTCTTTGAAGTGAGTTCAAACAGCCCTGAAGTGTCATGGCCATCACCAGTGACACATATGGCACGCATCAGCACATGACATACGACTCTAGTCTAGGACCTCCTATAGAGGCCCACCACTGGCCCGTTACCCATTATCTGCTAGGCTAGCTGCCCAGGGCTGTGTAAGCTAGCCTGCTCATTAGCCTCAAATGTGTCTGTGCGCTAACCCTCGACGACATGACCCACACCACACTGTCACACTCCCCTCTGCTGCACGAGGTCTGCCTCCAAGGCTACGTTTGAATGTGTGTCACTGTGACTGAAAAATGACTGAGGGGGACAGGGCATGACTGGCTTGATGATTACCCTTGTGGGCTGACTGGGATGAGACAACTTCTATTGTCCTTCTTTTAAGAGTGTCGGAATATTGTTAAATACTGTAAGTGTTATACTATATATACTGTATCTAATCATATGTTTATACGATTGGAATAGGTCAAATGGATGTTGAGAAGAAGAAAAGGAGGACCCATGCAGAGAAGAGAGGATAGGGAGGATGACAAGGAGTGGAGAGATGGCAGGGAGCGGATCAGTCTTCATGACTGGAATGTGAGAGAGGTAGAGGCTGAGGCAGAGAGAGGCGGAATAAAATAAGAGCACTATGTCAGCCTATCTGCTCTCCCAAGAGCTGCTCCATGGAATCTCAATACTTGGAAGGTCCGGCCCATATTGAATGGCACATGGTTGGCCATTAGCAGTGGGAAGAACACTCTGTGTATCTGTCAGCTTACGACTTAGAAGGGAAATGAAGAAGGATTTGTGTTGGTTAGTTTTGTACGTTTATCAATGGTCTGGTATAAAAAATATTCGACCAGATGTCGAATAATTGCAAACAAAGAATTAAAAAACATAATTAGGGATGTGCATGTTATTCGAATATTGAAGTATTCAAATATCCGAACGGTGTGAGTAGTCATTTTTGCAAGAACATTTTTTCATTTTAAAGACCTATTTTAACACTGAAAAGGCTTTTTCTAAATTAAATTAAAATATCCATGTGACATTAATACATACAAGGATATACCATGACATACCACAAACTTTCAATGTGGTTTTTATGACGTGCACAGTGCGCTCCCCATAAAAAGGCGGGAGCCTCCAAGTGTTTATGTTGGCCAATCAAAGCGGCAAAGAGGCTCAATGTGTAGCAAGTGGAGTGAGAGTTCACTAATGCAATGCAAGATGGAATAAAATTACAGAATTAAAAGTTAGCTAAATGAGGAGTAGGAGTAGGCTACAACGAGCAACCAACAGTTAGGTTGTTGTTTTATCTGAATGGGGTTGGGGAGAATGCACAGCATGTGGCCTCAATTAGCCTAGCTAACTATAGTACTAGCTTCTCTAGGCTGCACCAGTCAAGACAGGCACTGTTATATGGGATGATAAAAAAACATTGTGGCTGCTACAAGTTAGCTAGCCTTGGCTGTAGCCGAGTTGCCATGGCGCTCTCTCTCCCTCCGTCTGCTTGCTCCCATCTCAAACACACCAACGCGAGTGATTCATGCCAGAATTAAGCCCTGTGAAGCTACTGATGCCTCTCAGCATGTCACCTAACGTCTTCCTCGCGCCATAAAACACCGCCATGAATTAACATGGACAGTCAATGGAGACAAAAGAATGATAGGCGTCAACCTGCCTACACGTTCCCGTCACGTTCATGTCACGTGACACGCTCAAGTCATGTAGACAGTGTTCTCATCGTGTACACATTACACTTACATGGCACGTGTCAGTTTACATGTACGTTTTTATTAAAGATCTCACCATGAACGCCTTACAAACGTCTTCATGATGTCTGCATGTACATGCTTTTAAAATTATGTTTAATTGTCAGTGTAATCTAATCAATTTAATTTGAAGCTAAAATAGACCCATCACCTCTATACAAAAATATATTAGGCTAGTTGATTTGCAGCCAGCCACCATTACTGTGCAGAAAGCCTATAGATGATATAGGCCTATTTCTCAAATAAATATGGACAGGATGGCTTCGTCTGAGCCCTATTCAGAAATAGGAGGTAGGTTTACCTGTTTGACAGATGCAATCACTGTCACCATGCATTCCTTAGGCTGATGCTATCAATTTCTGTGGAGGGTTGTATGTGTTATGGTCAAAAGTAGGGCTTGAATTTAGGGGGTATGTGAGGACAGGCAAAAACAAGGCTACCCCTTGTTGGTTTATAAATTGTGAGAAAAAACAACATTCCAGATTATATAAAAAGTGATCTAGGTTATAACAACAATTAACTCCACGATGCTTTCTGCATAGTCTACGAACCTATCGAAGGCCATGCTCAGCCTTAACATGGGTTCATGGTGGGCCTATAGGCCTATCAAAATATTTAATTTGAAATATAAAGCAAGTATTATTATCCCACAAAAAAACTGTGGTTGTTTTAAATGCTCTGGAATTTAGAATATTAGTGGTAGGCTATGCTTACAGCAAACAACCCAAAACATTGAAGCGGTATGGGTAGATAGACCAAACAGCTTAAAAGATACACCCCCAAAAATTCAGGAGAGGGGAATCTCATTGAATCAGGCTATTTGTTTCAGTGCAGTTGCGTTCTTACACATAACCTATAACCTGAACGGAACCCGAAAACCTCCCCGCCTATTTTGATCACAGATCATGACAAAGCCTGAACATTTCAGCTATATTTATCCTTGATTTAGCCCACTATCACCTATACAGTTGAGGTCGGAAGTTTACATACATCTTTACGTACACCTTTACATTTAAACTCAGTTTCACAATTCCTGAAATGTAATCCTAGTAAAAAATTCCCTGTCTTAGGTCAGTTAGGATCACCACTTTATTTTAAGAATGTGAAATGTCAGAATAATATTAGAGAGACTGATTTATTTCAGCTTTTATTACTTTCATCACATTCCCAGTGGGTCAGAAGTTTACATACACTCAATTAGTATTTGGTAGCATTGCCATTAAATTGTTTAACTTGGGTCAAACTTTTTGGGTAGCCCTCCACAAGCTTCCCACAATAAGTTGGGTGAATTTTGGCCCATTCCTCCTGACAGAGCTGGTGTAACTGAGTCAGGTTAGTAGGCTTCCTTGCTCGCAAACGCTTTTTCAGTTCTGCCCACAAATTTTCTATTGGATTGAGGTCAGGGCTTTGTGATGGCCACTCCAATACCTTGACTTTGTTGTCCTTAAGCCATTTTGCTACAACTTTGTAAGTATGCTTGTGGTCATTGTCCATTTGGAAGACCCATTTGTGACCAAGCTTTAACTTCCTGACTGATGTCTTGAGATGTTGCTTCAATATATCCACATAATTTTCCTTCCTCATGATAACATCTATTTTGTGAAGTGCACCCGTCCCTTCTGCAGCAAATCACCCCCACAACATGATGCTGCCACGCCCGTGTTTCACGGTTGGGATGGTGTTCTTCGGCCTCCCCCTTTTTCCTACAAACATAAAGATGGTCATTATGGCCAAACAGTACTATTTTTGTTTCATAAGACCAGAGGACATTTCTCCAAAAAGTACAATCTTTGTCCCCATGTGGAGTTGCAAACCGTAGTCTGGCTTTTTTATGGTGGTTTTGGAGCAGTGGCTTCTTCCTTGCTGAGCAGCCTTTCAGGTTCTGTTAATATAGGACTTGTTTTACTGTGGATATAGATACTTTTTTACCTGTTTCCTCCAGCATCTTCACAGGGTCCTTGTTGTTCTGGGATTGATTTGCACTTTTCGCACCAAAGTGCATTCGTCTCTAGGAGACAGAACGCATCTCCTTCCTGAGCGGTATGACGGCTGCGTGGTTCCATGGTGTCTATACTTGCATACCATTGTTTGTACAAATGAATGTGGTACCTTCAGGCGTTTGGAAATTGCTCCCAAAATTTGTGAAGGTATATCATTTTTTTTCTGAGGTCTTCTTTTGATTTTCCCATGATGTCAAGCAGAGGCACTGAGTTTGAAGGTAGGCCTTGAAATACATCCACAGGTACACCTCCAAATGACTCAAATGATGTCAATTAGCCTATCAGAAGCTTCTAAAGCCATGACATCATTTTCTGGAATTTTCCAAGCTGTTTAAAGGCACCTGTATGTAAACTTCTGACCCACTGGAATTGTGATAAAGTGAATTATAAGTGAAATAATCTGTCTGTAAACAATTGTTGGAAAAATTATTTGTGTCATGCACAAAGTAGATGTCCTAACCGACTTGCCAAAACTATAGTTTGTTAATAAGAAATGTGTGGAGTGGTTGATAAATGAGTTTTAATGACTACAACCTAAGTGTATGTAAACTTCCGACTTCAACTGTATTTAATCTGGATTTGACAAACAATAGCCTGACTTCTAGGATCCTTTGAGCTCTCCCCGCACCTCCAAATAGGCTAAATGTAGTCCTATGAATAAGGTCTGAATGTTTTCCTATTAATTTGCATAGGCTAACCATTGTGATTAATGATATTTACTATCTTATGCTTATGCTTCATTGGTTTTCAATAAATGACTACTACTTAGCACCTCACCACGTTTTTGAGAGTAGGCCTATTCCTTGTAAAGATTATGTGTAGGTTATTGAGTATAAAGGCTATTGAGTATAATGATATACATCAATAGCCTTTAAAATTATATAATTTTCTTTTTTACTATGTCCCCCCCCCCCCCCAAAAACAGAATAGGCAGTTGCCAGCAGTAGGCCTACCATGTAAAAGGAAGACAGCTTCGTTTGAACCTAAAATATATAAAAAGTAGAATTGAAATTCTGAGTAGACCCTCCCGCGGTTGAGAGGCTTACGGAATTATAATAGCCTGCCGATGAACAATATAGCTCAATACTATTTTTAACCTAAGATAGACCAGGGCAAGGTGGGCAGAGCCAAGCACGAGCTAGCGAGATCCTATTGGCACATTCTAGCATTTATTTGCATATTTCCGTAAGGGAACGCCTAATCTGGGAAGTGAGTGTGGGCAATAACTAAATTCGCCCTTCCACTCCTTCTAAACTATGCCATTTTTTTTATTTGGCAAAGGGTAAAGTCTGCAAACTATATTCTACTCTGTTACAGATTCTAGCTTTGGAAACAGAAAACTGCATTGAGATCAAATGTTTAATCAAGGAGAAAATTTGCTGAATGTCGGCCAAAATCAATCTCGCCCCATCTTCCCCCACTGCCGGCTACTGGGATTCCTTTCATCACCATATTTAGTAGTGAATGGAAACGCCAACCGGATGCTTCACATTTATACAACCGGTGAAATATTTGTCTCATTGTGTGGGTGTAGTGTTTGTAAGGCAAGATGGAGGAGAGGCTGACTCTTGTCAGAGATCACATTTATTTTGGGAGATTGTAAAATATTACCTTTTCATTCAAGACAGGCTAAATATATTGTTTCAGGTGATAATAAAATATGTTTTGTTAAGTTACTTCTTCCTCAACTTGTTTTTCCAACTTTATAGCAAGTCAAGCTAGCTTGCACAGCAGAGCAGCTAGCTAGCTAGCTAAAAAGCTAGGTTAGCTTGAAGATACCACTAGTAGCTAGCGACCTCCACCTAATAAAAAAATATATATATATTTTTTAACATTACTATAAAAATAGTACTCACTTATAGGAATCCGTAATTGTTTGCAAGGTGCTAGCTATCACATAAAGTCATCGCCAAAAACCAAATGTTTCTCTTCTTCTGTGGTTTGCTAACTTCCTGTTCTTCTACGGACTCTGGCTGGACTGAAGACAACGCAATGTTTGGAAAATGTCAAAGTATCCGTCTGGCAACGAAGTCTTCAACCACCAGGGGGCATTGCAATTCCACTGCGTTGTGGACATCCCTATTCAAATAGATGACATCTGGTGCAACGTAACTGAGTGCTTATGAGTAATGTGACACCTCATGTCAACCAGATGCATCAAGCTCTTTGCGTTACGGCGGAAGTCATTCATTGTCAATGCAGCAGTCCGCAATGCTACGTTGGGAATGTTACACTAGGCTGCTGCGCTGTGTTCTGTGTACCTGCATGCATTCAATCTTTTTAACTGTGCGTTGCTTTACCGTGCGGTGGTACAAACGGAAGTACACACACATACCCCAACTAGCTAGCTTTTAGCTAGTCGAAAAGCGAAGCACACGTGCATCAAGTACGAAAAATGCGGGCTAGACATCCAGCAAAACAAAACGCATATGCATCTGGTGGACATCGGGCGTGAACGAGGCTTCCGATGCTCAATGGTAGGCAACAGCATAAGACACAGGGGTCACGCAGACATTAGCCAGGCGGTGGTATCACGACAAGTCAGTCAGACATTCAATGGTAGGCGACAGTAGCTCATTCGGCTCTTTTCACCCACAATACTCACCGCCCCCTCTGCAGCTGCAGCAATAGAGTGCCAGCCTCTCTCCCTCGCTCAGCAGTGCTTAAAAAAAACACTTGTATTTCGAATATCCGGACATCCAAACAGAAATCTAAGATATGGAGATGTTTCTCAAGTCCATGGCTCCATGATGGATATCAAACATGCACTCTGTATGGTACGTGTATGTTGCACTATATTCTCTTATAACGTAGTTTTACTCACTTCCTCTTTCATAGGAGCCTACTGCGTAATTTCAACTTCAATTCATACACTTGTGCTCTACTATACTAGTGGCACCTTCAAAACGTGGAACAATAAACACAAATCTTAATATCAATCAATAAAATAGGTCTACTGTGTTAAACATGACATATTTAGTGTTCAAAATTGGTATGTATTATAAACAATAGCATTCTTGAGGATGTTGAAGTATGTCAAGTGAAACGAATGTGAAGGGTAGTCAGATGGAAGCAATGTGGGCTATGAAAAAGAAGAAGAATCATTGTAACAATGCTGCAACATCACTGTAACATTGTAATATTAGTGGGCTCTTAGGCCTGCAACAATGGAAGATGGTCATGGTCCCCTATTGCCCATTGTATTTTCATGTATACTTTTTATATTTTGTTAACCTCACTGTAAGTCAGTCATGGATACTTAAGGATAGATGGAAATGTACAGAATGGTTACATGGAGGAAAGTGTGGGAGATCGTGCTTTTTCAATTTCATCTCTGATTCTCCGCTGGGCACGCAATATCAAGTGCGCCTATAGGCTATTTAGTGTGGTCTCAATCAAATGATCCTTAGCCTATAGGCTATGAAGTGCATGCTCAGAGACACAAAGAGCAAAGTTAGATTTCTAAAATAGCTGCTGGTATGGTGTACATACAACTAGGCTGCATTACACACTGCAATGGATATTCCAACCCTGAGCCCATGCCTGCTCTGCTCTTGCTGATCAAAAACTGCCTAACCAATGTCTGTGCTGTGTAGGGCTACGGTGGCAGTTCAGGAAGTGAGTCAAAGGCTTCTTCCGAAAATAATAATTTATTAGGCCTAGTCCAAAAAATGCACTTGCTCGTGGACTAGCCTATAACCTACATGTATGTTATGTTCAGTTTGAGGAGAGCGCAGAGATGAGAAGGAGAACCTGAGGTCAACTTTGATAGCTTGCTACTACTATAATTAATTTGTATTAAAAACAACATGTGTCTTGCCCATGATGGTTGAAATGAATTATGCCTACTCGAATGAATTTGCCCACTTTCAGCACCATGAGCTGTCCATTTCCAATTGATTGTGCCACAGCTGCTGCTTCAAGTTTCTTGAATCTGGTTTATTGTGAGGTCATCAACTCTGATAAACACATCTTCATTTTAATTAGACTTCACAAACAACGAGAGGGTTTTCTGTTGGAGCCTATTTCTTCCTATTTCAGAAATAAGTAGTAGGCCTACTTGTTTGACAGACGAATTTAGGCTATAGGCTTCTATATCCAGGTAGGCCACATTTTTTGAAGTATCATGCTCAGATTCCTAATGACTTCTCAGATTGAATTATTTGCAAACAGGGTCAGCTTCGTTGCAAACAAGTCACACTTACTTGGCATTGGCGAAATATGATAAGATGAACACAGGCCTATCTTTCTGTCCATTCTTAGCCTGTTAAAAAAGATTCAGCTAATACGTCAAATGACGTAGCATCGCATGTAATGTTTATTAAAGGCAATTTTTTCTCGAACCTGCAAATAAAATCATAGATTCATGCAATGCTTTTACTATAAAGGAGATCTTTCCATCCTTATTATTGTCCACGGTGGTCTGCGAACCCTCAACCTTCTGTTCCGCAGTCTTGTGCGCTAGCAAAATTCCTGCACTGCCATGTAATGCTTACAGGATGAAGAACAGTTTCTAAAACTGCATTTCTAAGGCTCTGGTCTGTCCAATAATTGAGGGTAACGGTAGATATGTTCTCTACTATCCACTTACTTTGTATAGAAGGGGTCACTTGTTTGTTTTTTTCAAGCGTTCGGGGACGGTTTAGATTATATACATTTTGCTGAAGGGAGTGCCATCCATTTTCATTTCAGAGAGGTCCGATTTTCTCCATGTAACCCTTATTGTAAATAACGTTCACTCCCGTAGTCAGCCATAATGACAACGTAATGACATGTTTCCTATAACACCTTTCTGTGTCTATGTAGGCTACACTAACGCAACCGCATCATCTCACTCAGCCATGCTGGAACACCCCATTTCTGTCAACACGGGAGAAAATGAAAACCCGGCTCCTACACATGCACGCCCCGGCTCCTTCACATGCATGCGCACCCACCACTCATACAATTAAGAGCAGGCACGGCTGGCTGGTACCGTTGTCTCGCGCTCCCTCCTATTTCCAAATAGCACGACATGCACACCACTGGACTATGACATTCAGGATCCCCCATATGCGGCGCGCTATTCAGGAACATGCGCAGCATGCATCACACGTTCCCCATATTGATCCCCCAAAAGACAAACTGAGCCTAAATCGATAGGTCATTTACAAATAGTCGTTATGGTTGACCATTAAAATCCACGGTAGGCTAATTACACGTGCAAATATAGTCGGGAGTAGTTATTCTGGACACATGTTTCATTTCACATAAATCCCCAGCTGTTGTTAGAGGATATTCCTTACATAGACTGCCGATTGACCATGCGGCTTTGCCCTGTCTAGATATAGGTCCAGTATTTTACACCATAGGCGCACATTTTTAAAAAGCCTTGATGTCATGCCCAACACTGAGCACTGAAGAGAGGACAAATAAATGCGATGCAAGTTGAAGTCAATAACATGATATTATCTTTTGTCTGCGTATTGGCGATGTTTTAATGTTGACTATAATCTAAATATTAACTTCGCCTATTAAACATCCTTTCTTCACTGTTTCCAAAAAATCAATCCCTCAATTCACCCCCCAAAAAGACCAACAGTGCAATTAGCTCGCCTACAAATTCTTTCCCTTTTGCAGGTGTGGCAACCGGGGCGAAATCGTTCAAATTGAGCCAGAACATTCATTGTCAGTGCATAAAATACCCTAGTCTATACAATAACAATAGGCTACATGCAGGTAAATCAAAAGTCTACTTACTCCATGTTTCACCACCGTCCCGTTTCACCAACTCTGCTGTGTTCGACTGAAATGTGTATTTTGCCTTTAATGTCAAGAAGAGTAGTCTTCCTCCGTAGCCCACTACCATCAATTTCGGTCTACGGACCCCCTCCCCTTCATTCAGAGCTGCAAAGTCGAGAAATCGGCAGTCCCTCCCCTGTAGCTGGCTTTCGTGGGGAGCAACGCGCTTACAGCAAATTTGCCAAAAGACTACGCTTTAAATCAGGGCCTAAATAATGATTTGCCTTTGCTAATGGGTTCAAAATAACTTCTATACTTTCCACATCCGTGCTCCCACCATTCCCTGTTTTAGGATGATTTCTTTTGTTCAATTTCTGAGCTCATACCGCGCAATGCTGTATCATCTGTTCGCAGCGCGCGCGAGTTTGGTGAGGCGTTACGCCCCCACATGGATAGAAAATAAGAAAATAGTGTAGGCATAGAATCGATATAGCTCTGCTAGAATTCTCACACTGGGCAGGACACGTCAAGGAATGTATTATTTAGGAGACTCATGTTATTTAATGCGACTAATTGGGTTTCAACTTCTATAAGCAATATGTTCATGCTCACTGCAGATACCTAAGTCTGGGTATCAGTCTTTTTAGCTATTCCACTCCTTGAATGTAATAGTTGAACTGAGATGGCAACCAGGCTAGCAGATACCTTTTCCATAGCCTAATATTGGCTCCATGACAACTGTTAAACATACATTATGCAACCAACTGTATGATGTGTATCCTAGGCTGCATACCTGTTAGCCTAAAGCATTTAAAGTAGGCCCCAACAGCAAACTAAGGAGTTGTACCATCATTGAGTGGGCTATTAAGAACTTTTCTCCCTTAGTGTAAAATGCACTCAAAATAACATTTGATTTGAGTCGGTAGTGCATTATAGAGAGTTATGTGTGCTGCCTTAAGCCACAACTACAGTACCAGTCAAAAGTTTGGACACATCTAATCATTCAAAAGTATTTGATTTTTTATTTCATTTTTCTACATTGTAGAATAATAGTGAAGACATCAAAACTATGAAGTAACACATATGGAATCATGTATAAACCAAAAAGTGTTAAACAAATCAACATAGTGGCAAGAAAAGGTATGTGAACCCTTTGGAATGACCTGGACTTCTGCATAAATTGGTCATAAAATGTGATTTGATCTTCATCTAAGTCACACCAATAAACACTTATACATTTTCATGTCTTTATTGAACACACTGTGTAAACATTCACAGAGAAGGGTGGAAAAGTATGTGAACCCTTGGATTTAATTGGTTTAAACTGGTTGACCCTCCTTTGGCAGCAATAACCTCAACCAAACGTTTTCTGTATTTGTGGATTAGACCTGCACAACGGTCAGGAGAAAATTTGTACCATTCCTCTTAACAAAACTGTTTCAGTCCAGCAATATTATTGGGATGTCTGGTGTGAACCGCTTTCTTTAGGTCATGTCACAGCATCTCAATCGGGTTGAGGTCAGGACTCTGACTGGGCCACTCCAGAATGTGTATTTTCTTCTGTTGAAGCCATTCTGTTGTTAGTTTACTTCTGTGTTTTGGGTTGTTGTCCTATTGCATCACCCAACTTCTGTTGAGCTTCAATTGGTGGTCAGATAGCCTTACTTTCTCCTGCAAAATGTCTGGATAAACTTGGAAATTCATTTTTCCATCGATGATAGCGTCGATGATTCCGTCGATGATAGTCCATTGAGAATAAGAGCACCTCCTCCCAGCTGCCCACCGCACTGAGGCTAGGAAACACTGTCACCACCGATAAATCCAAGATAATCGAGAATTTCAATAAGCATTTCTCTACAGCTGGCCTTGCATTCCACCTGGCTACCCCTAACCCGGTCAACAGCCCTGCACCCCCCACAGCAACTTGCACAAGCCTCCCCCATTTCTTCTTCACCCAAATCCAGATAGCTGATGTTCTGAAAGAGCTGCAAAATCTGGACCCCTACAAATCAGCTGGGCTAAACAATCTGGACCCTCTCTTTCTAAATTGATCTGCCGCAATTGTTGCAACCCCTATTACTAGTGTAACTGACAGTTAGACTTACAGGTTATGTCGTTGTTTTGTGTTTGAATTGTGTAACTGACAGTTAGACTTACAGGTTATGTCGTTGTTTTGTGTTTGAATTGTTTACGTGTCCGCTGTGCGGGGAAATGATAAGACAAGCGGAACTATGTAGCTAATAACTGTTGTAACGGGGATTCTTATTGTAGCAACACACTTTTGGAGGGAAGGCAATCCCGCGCTGTGTTAGCTAAGTTTTCATGTCATCGGGTGTAGTTCATAAAGTTTGAAGCGTATATGTTAGGATGGTAACGTTATAATAATTAAGGATGAAGCGTGAATTCATGCCAGGAATAATAAGTGTGAAGTTTGATTTCCTCCCTTCTGTAATAAGCAGCCAATGAGGTATTTTTCCTTTATTCATGTGTTTAATCTAATACTGTTATAGCGCCGGCTAAACTGTTTATGTATGTAAGCACTTCAGAGTTATACCAAGCTAATAAGTCACTCGTAAGATAAGGTTGTAAGAGTGTGCTTAACTGTATTTTTCATTTACTTTATAGTTCTCACGGAAGGTGATAATTCTGACTAAATCTACAGAATAAAGCCGCCAGTTAAAATCAAGGAACGGTTGTGCTCGTGGTTACTGGAGGGTGCTACAACTAGCCTGTTCAACCTCTCTTTCGTATCGTATGAGATCCCCAAAGATTGGAAAGCTGCCACGGTCCTACCCCTCTTCAAAGGAGGAGACACTCTAGACCCAAACTGTTACAGTCCTGTATCTATCCTACCTTGCCTTTCTAAGGTCTTCGAAAGCCAAGTTAACAAACAGAACACCGACCGTTTCGAATCCCACCGTACCTTTTCCGCTATGCAATCTGGTTTCCGAGTTGGTCATGGGTGCACCTCAGCAACGCTCAAGGTCCTAAACGATATCATAATCACCATCGATAAAAGACAATACTGTGCAGCCGTATTCTTCGACCTGGCCAAGGCTTTTGACTCTGTCAATCACCACATTCTTATCGGCAGACTCAACAGCCTTGGTTTCTCAAATGACTGCCTCGCCTGGTTCACCAACTACTTCGCAGATAGAGTTCAGTGTATCAAATCGGAGGGCCTGTTGTCCGGACCTCTTACAGTTTCTATGGGGCTGCCACAGGGTTTAATTCTCGGGCTGACTCTTTTCTCTGCATACATCAATGATGTCGCTCTCACGGCTGGTGATTCTCTGATCCATCTCTACACAGATGACACCATTCTGTATACTTCTGGCCCTTCTTTGGACACTGTGTTAACTAACCTCCAGACGAGCTTCAATGCCATACAACTCTCCTTCCGTGGCCTCCAACTGCTCATAAATGCAGGTAAAACTAAATGCATGCTCTTCAACCGATCGCTGCCCGCACCTGCCCGCCCGCCTAGCATCACTACTCTGGATGGTTTTGACTTAGAATATGTGGACAACTACAAAAACCTAGGTGTCTGGTTAGACTGTAAACTCTCCTTCCAGACTCATATTAGGTATCTCCAATCCAAATTTAAATCTAGAATCGGCTTCCTATTTCGCAACAATGCATCCTTCACTCATGCTGCCAAACATACCCTTGTAAAACGGACTATCCTACCGATCCTCGACTTCGGCGATGTCATTTACAAAATAGCCTTCAACACTCTACTCAGCAAATTGGATGCAGTCTTTCACAGTGCCATCCATTTCGTCACCAAAGCCCCATATACTACCCACCACTGCGACCTGTATTCTCTTGTTGGCTGGCCCTCGCTTCATATTCGTTGCCAACCCCACTGGCTCCAGGTCATCTATAAGTCCTTGCTAGGTAAAGCCCCGCCTTATCTCAGCGCACTGGTCACCATAGAAGCACCCACCCATAGCACGCGCTCCAGCAGGTATATTTCACTGGTCACCCCCAAAGCCAATTCCCCCTTTGGCCGCCTTTCCTTCCAGTTTTCTGCTGCCAATGACTGGAACGAATTGCAAAAATCACTGAAGCTGGAGACTCATATCTCCCTCACTAACTTTAAGCATCAGCTATCAGAGCAGCTCACAGATCATTGCACCTGTACATAACCCATCTGTAAAAAGCCCATCCAACTACCTCATCCCCATATTGTTAATTGTTTTATTTATATTTTGCTGGCCAAGATATAGCAAAGCAATGCGACACAAACAACAACACAGAGTTACACATGAAATAAACAAACATACAGTCAATAACACAAAAGAAAAAAGTCTATATACAGTGTGTGCAAATGAGGTAAGATAAGGGAGGTAAGGCAATAAATAGGCCATAGTGGCGAAATAATTACAATTTAGCAATTGAACACTAGAGTGATAGATGTGCAGAAGATGAGTGTGCAAGTAGAGATACTGGGGTGCAGATGAGAAAGAAAAAAACACGGCTTCTTCCGCGGTGTCCTCCCATGAACACCATTCTTGTTTAGTGTTTTACGTATCACAGACTCGTCAACAGAGATGTAGGCATGTTCCAGATATGTCTGTAAGTCTTTAGCTGACACTCTAGGATTCTTCTTAACCTCATTGAGCATTCTGCGCTGTGCTCTTGCAGTCATCTTTGCAGGACGGCCACTCCTACGGAGAGTAGCAACAGTGCTGAACTTTCTCAATTTATAGACAATTTGTCTTACTGTCGACTGATGAACATCAAGGCTTTTAGAGATACTTTTGTAACCCCTTCCAGCTTTATGCAAGTCAACAATTCTTGATCTTGAGTTCTCTTTTTTGTTCGAGGCATGGTTCACATCAGGCAATGCTTCTTGTGAATAGCAAACTCAAATTTTGTGAGTGTTTTTTATAGGGCAGTGCAGCTCTAACCAACATCTCCAATCTCGTCTCAAAGATTGTACTCCAGGTTAGCTGACTCCTGACTCCAATTAGCTTTTGGAGAAGTCATTAGCCTAGGGGTTCACATACTTTTTCCAACCTACACTGTGAACGTTTAAATTATGTATTCAATATAGAAAAGAAAAATACAATAATTTGTGTGTTATTAGTTTAAGCACACTGTGTTTGTCTGTTGTTGTGACTTAGATGAGGATAAGATCTAATTGTATGACCAATTTATGCAGAAATCCAGATAATTCTGAAGGGTTCACAGCCTTTTTCTTGCCACTGTATATGTTCTATTTGAGATTCTTCAAAGTAGCCACCCTTTGCCTTCATGATAAATAAGAATGTTTTCTTAACTGACTTGCCTGGTTAAATATAGGTTAAATAAAAAAATAAAAAGCTTTGCAAACTCTTGGTATTCTCTCAACCAGCTTCATGAGGAATGCTTTTCCAACAGTCTTGAAGGAGTTCCCACATATGCTGAGCACTTGTTGGCTGCTTTTCCTCCACTCTGCGATCCAACTCATCCCAAATCATCTCAATTGGGTTGAGGTCGGGTGATTGTTGTCATCTGATGCAGCACTCCATCACTCTCCTTGGTCAAATAGCCCTTACACAGCCTGGAGGTGTGTTTTGGGTCATTGTCCTGGTGAAAAACAAATGACAGTCCCACTAAGTGCAAACCAGATGGGATGGCGTATCGCTCCAGAATGCTGTGGTAGCCATGCTGGTTAAGTGTGCCTGGAATTCTAAATAAATCACAGACCAGCAATCACCAGCAAAGCACCCCCACACCATCACACCTCCTCCTCCATGCTTCACGGTGGGAACCACATATGCAGATATCATCCGATCACCTACTCTGCGTCTCACAAAGACACAGTGGTTGGAACCAAAAATCAAAAATTTGGACTCATCAGACCAAAGGACAGATTTCCACCGGTCTATTGTCTATTGCTAATTTTTCTTGGTCCAAGCAAGTCTCTTCTTCTTATTGGTGTCCTTAAGTAGTAGTTTCTTTGCATCAATTCAACCATGAAGGCCTGATACACATAGTCTCCTCTGAACAGTTGGTGTTGAGATGTGTCTGTTACTTGAACCCTGTGAAGCATTTATTTGGGCTGCAATTTCTGAGGCTGGTAACTCTAATGAACTTATCCTCTGCAGCAGAGGTAACTATGGGTCTTCCTTTCCTGTGGCGGTCCTCATTTTAGCCAGTTTCATCGTAGTGCTTGATCGTTTTTGCGACTGCACTTGAAGAAACTTTAAAAGTTCCTGAAATGTTCCTGATTGACTGACCTTCATGTCTTAAAGTAATGATGGACTGTCATTTCTCTTTGCTTATTTGATCTGTTCTTGCCACAATATGGACTTGGTCTTTTAGGAAATAGGGCTATCTTCTGAATGCCACCCTTACCTTGTCATAACACAACCGATGGGCTCAAACACATTAAGAAGGAAAGAAATTCCACAAATTAACTTTTAACAAGGCACACCTGTTAATTGAAATGCATTCCAGGTGACTGAAGCTGGTTGAGAGAATGCCAAGAATGTGCAAAGCTGTCATCAAGGCAAAGGGTGGCCACTTTGAAGAATCTCAAATATAAATATATTTAGATTTGTTTAACACTTTTTTGGTTACTGCATGATTCCATGTTTTATTTCATAGTTTTGATGTCTACTATTATTCTACAATGTAGAAAATAGTAAAAATAAAGAAAAACCATTGAATGAGTAGGTGTGTCTGTCACGCCCTGACCTTAGAGAGCCTTTTTATGTCTCTATTTGGTTTGGTCAGGGTGTGATTTGGGGTGGGCATTCTATGTTTTGTTTTCTATGATTTTGTGTTTCTATGTTTTGGCTGGGTATGGATCTCAATCAGGGACAGCTGTCTATCGTTGTCTCTGATTGGGAACCATACTTAGGTATCCCTTTTTCCCTCCTTTCGTTGTGGGTAGTTGTCTTTGTTTGTGGCACTATAGCCCTTAAGCTTCACGGTCGTTTTTGTATTGTTTATTGTTTTGTTGGCGCCATTCCAAAATAAAAGTAATGTACGCTCACCACGCTGCACCTTGGTCCGCTTCTTCCAGCATCGGCCGTGACAGTGTCCAAACTTTTGACTTGTACTGTACATTAAAATGTGGCCTTGGTCTACATGCACTGCTAAAAGATGATCGTATCCATAACCGCAAATGAGTTGCCACAATGAGGACATTCAAGTTTTTGTTCTCTAATCTAATAATCATGGGGAACCACCATGAATACAGTCAAATTGTTGCTGTGGTAAAACAGATACATTGCAAACTTTCTGAAGGACTTTGGACATAGACATTATTAGCTCCAGACAAGAGGTTTCCAAACATTGTTCCATCAACTTCCACAGACCAATGGTGATCTGCCAGATACAGGGGTCTAAGTCTGTGTAACCGCTTTCAATTACTTTCATTGCAATTAAATTAGCTAGAGTCCGTGTCTATCATTGAAACTAAAGTCTCTAAATATGACCATTGCTGTTTTATGACAGTGCCCACATTTGGCCAACCATTGCTATTGTTTATGGTGCAACATTTTGTGACACTGATTTCAGCGATTGAAGAATCGATAACTGGACTCCAGCATACTATGTGTGTCCAGTATCAGAAATAGGTCACTTTTTTCGTACCCTGCCAATGGTCACACATGTGGAATGATTGCTCGGCTAAATCAATGTGGGGTGGTTTGAAGCCATTAAGGAGGTCAGTGCTGTTTTAGGTCATTATTTACAATAGCACCCACTATTAAAGGGATAGTTCCCTCAAACTGTATTTTAGTACTTTGTTCATTGGCCCACTGTTATTAGATAGTTTAGTAGTTTTTGAGTAAACTATCCCTTTAATAGAGGTTTCTCTCAAATTATCAATAAAGAGATATTTGGAGGGGCAGAATTAAGAATCACAAATTCTTATTATCTGGTGTAATATGGTTTATTAATGTTGAAGCGTGATGTTAAATGTAGGCCTATTAGTAATTCAATATTTACTAGTAAATTATCTGAAAAGTCAGCTAGTGAGAAATGGTTGTCTTTTTTACGTATAGATGCATAATCACAAACAAACAAAGATATCTCTTGAAACAATGAAATCAATTAAATATATTTACTCCAGTTAAATTATGACTGCATCATCCACTACATTTCATTGGAAATACTTGTGAAATAAGGAAAATAAACACAAAGTCTGATTTCACTCAGCTTCATTCAATTTCCCAAATTCCATTTCCAGACATGATGTGCATCATGTCACACATTGAGGTTACACTGGTTCTTCCAGGCTCTCACAGGATTAGACATCATCCTCTCTTCTCTACTGCAATACTGTCCTGACTGTACTGCATTGACCATCAATCAACCAAGACATTCCATTTAGTGGAGGAATCTGCCACCTACTGTAGACTTGTAGCACCATCTACATTTCTGTCTCCTGTAGAGTTATATACACTGAGGAGAAAAAAGATTAGGAACACCTTCCTCATATGGAGCTGCACACGCTTTCCCCCTCAGAGCAGCCTCAATTTGTAAGGGCATGGACTCTACAAGATGTCGAAAGCGTTCCACAGGGATGCTGGCGCCCATGTTGACTCCAATGCTTCCAACAGTTGTGTCAATTTGTCTGGATGTCCTTTTGGTGGTGGACCATTCTTGATACACACGGGAAACTATTGAGCAAGAAAAACCCAGCAGCGTTGCAGTTCTTGACACAAACCGGTGCGCCTGGCACCTACTACCATACCCCGTTCAAAGGCACTTAAATATTTTGTCTTGCCCCTTCACCCTCTGAATGGCACACATACACAATCCATGTATTAATTGTCTCAAGGCTTACAAATCCTTATTTAACGTGTCTCCTCCCCTTCATCTACACTGCTTTAAGTGGATTTAACAAGTGAAATCAATAAAGGATCATAGCTTTCACCTGGTCAGTCTATGTCACAGATAGAGCACGTGTTCTTAATGTTTTAGACACTCAGCGTACAGTATAGGGTGTGCACATTTTTGTACCACCCCAACTCTAACACACCCAGTTCTATTAATTAGCTGCCCCTAAGGACCTTGATTAGCTGAATTAGGTGTGTTAGTGCAGGGCTGGAACAAACGCCTTTTCAGGAGTAGGGTTGGCCTAATGATATTTTGATATTCAGTTAGTATATTGACTTCACCTACTGTGCCTCCAGGTGGCGTAAGAGCCCAACTCCTGCTATGTGGAAACATCTTACTGTAATACAGACTTGCACACAGACACTGTCTTAAAATTATTGTTACCCAAGCATGAACCACAAACAGGAGCATGCTCTCGCTTTAGAGGTAGAAATGATCCTTATACTTCAAATTGAAGGAGTATGTCAGATAGTTAGTGGTAAAATCCTTCAAAGAAAAGACATACCTTATCTATAGAATCTGTGAGCGGATCCTTTTCAGCCAGCACTGTTGTAAAGCACTAATAGCCATGTTACTAATAAATCAGCAGTGCTCGTTTTGTTTAGTCTCCCAAATATATACACCAATATACACACTGGTATGGTACCCATTCGTCCAGCAGCCTCATCTGTTGTTGTAATGCAGCTCTGTGCTGTGAGGATAGCCCTGTCTTTAATAGTCTACTGCAGTGGTTCTCAATCCTGGACCTGGGGGTGCACCTTTTTGTTTTTGCACTAGCACTACACACCTGATTCAAATCATCAAATCCTGATGATGAGTTGATGATTTGAATCAGGTGTGTAGTGCTAGGGCAAAACCAAAAATGTGCACCCCTTTGGGTCCCCAGGACCAGGATAGAGAACCACTGGTCTACTGCAGTGGTAAGCTACTGCCTGCTACATGCTGCATCCACCAAACACTGCAACACCAATGATCCCGTCAAAGGATGGGGCAGAAAGCGGCTTTACATGCTGTGGTGACTGTCTGGCTGGTCACTAGGGCCAGCACATACAGAGGATCAGACACAGGGCTGGCCCCAGACGTAAGAGACATAGGAGATCGCTTAGGGACAATTTTTTTCTCAACTTCCTTTTGAGAGTTAAATAGTAGAATACACAAGGCGCAATTTCGAAATGAACAACCAGGAGTTTTTCTCTTGTTATGTCAGTCACTGACGGTCACTCAATTAACCCATGTCATCTGAAAATGTTTACACTGAACAAAAATATAAATCTAACATCCATATTCCAGAATGGGGTCATAATATAGCGAACTAAAATATAAACGCAACATGTAATATGTTCGTGCCATTTTTCACGAGCTGAAATAAAATATCCCAGAGATGTTCCATACGCACAAAACACTTATTTCTGTGCACAAATTTGCTTACATCCCTGTTAGTGAGCATTTCTCCTTTGCCAAGATAATCTATCCACCTGACAGGTGTGTCATATCAAGAAGCTGATTAAACAGCATGATCATTACACAGGTGCACCTTGTGCTGTGGACAATAAAAGGACACTGTAAAATTTGCAGTTCTCACACAACACAATGCTACAAACGTCTCAAGTTTTGAGGGAGTGTGCAATTGGCATGCTGACTGCAGGAATGTCCACCAGAGCTGTTGCCAGATAACTGAATGTAAATTTCTCTGCCATACTGTATGCCGCCTCCAACGTGGTATTTAGAGAATTTGGCTGTACTGTACGTCCATCCGGCCTCACAACCGCAGACCACGTTTATGGCGTTGTGTGGGTGAGCGGTTTGCTGATGTCAACATTGTGAACAGAGTGCCCTGTGGTGGCAATGGGATTATGGTATGGACAGTCATAAGCTATGGACAACAAACACAATTGCATTTTATCGATGGCAATTTGAATGCACAAATATTCTGTGACGAGATCCTCAGGCCCATTGTCGTGCCATTCATCTGCCGCCATCACCTCATGTTTCAACATGATAATGCACTGCCGCATGTTGCAAGGATCTGTACACAATTCTTGGAAGCTGAAAGTGTCCCAGTTCATCCATGGCCTGCATACTCACCAGACATGTCACCAATTGAGGATGTTTGGGATGCTCTGGATCGATGTGTATGACAGCGTGTTTCAGTTCCCGCCAATATCCAGCAACGTCACACAGCCATTGAAGAGAAGTGGGACAACATTCTACAGGACACAATCAACAGCCTGATCAACTCTATGTGAAGGAGATGTGTCGTGCTGCATGAGGCAAATGGTGGTCACACCAGATACTGAATGGTTTTCTGATGGTAAAATTGCAGGAAACTAGCTTCAAAACCCCCAAAACTTCTCTCTACCCTATGGCAAAACATGTAGAATTGGAGGAAATGACCTGTAAAATTGCACATTTCTCTCTCCGCCCCATGGCAAAATGAGTAGAATTGCATGAAATTAGTCGTACAATTGCAAAATATTTTTCTCCACCCCATGGCAAAATGTGTAGAATTTCAGCAAGCTTGTTTAGAAACAGCAACATTTCCTCTATGCCCCATGGCAAAATGTGTAGAATTGCAGGAAATTAACTCTAAAACATATTATTGGATTTTCTCGCCGCCATCAAGAGCGGTCTCTCTCTCGCTCTCTCTTCATTGGCCCCTGCCCGATTCTCCAACAGCTTGCGCGCACCCCCTGAGTCGGCATGGTAGTTACCGTGGTAACTCGACAAGTCTCCATTTGCTCTGATCAATGGGACGGTTTTCGCACAAGCCCCTGGAAGCCCCTCAGCTCCAAGGGAATGGAGAAGGAGCGGGGTGTGTGTGTGTGTGTGTGTGTGTGTGTGTGTGTGTGTGTGTGTGTGTGTGTGTGTGTGTGTGTGTGTGTGTGTGTGTGTGTGTGTGTGTGTGTGTGCGCGCCTGCCTGCGTCCATGCGTATAAGCATGTGTGTATTTGTTTGTGCGTGTGTGTGTGCGTGTGGTTTTGTGCTAAACTGAGAAGATTCCAAAAGGCCAAAAGGAGGAGGGTGTGTGTGTGTTGGGGGGGGTTCGCTCCACAACCCAGGGGATGCACGAAGGGTTCGGCCCTCTCTCCTGCTCAATTTTGACACTTCAATTCTCTTTGCAAGGCAGGGATTTCATTGTTGCGCATAGGAATCAATGAGGGATTTCATTCTTGCCCAGTGCAATCAATGACTATCGGTAGTTGCTATTTAATGGGTTCACATTGAGCGTGAAGAGGCACCACAAGCACACTGCAAGATGCAATATGAGGCAATTCTCAACAGGAAAGGTAGCGCATGCAGGATTCCAAACACAAAGTATAAAATGTAAATGTAATTCTATTGTATAGGATTTTTCCTTTATATGTTGAGACGAAATGGCCTACATAAATGTAAATAAACAACACGGAGAGGGAAATTCTGCAGTGTCAAACTGGCGTCTACCACATGAGGTTTCAGACAGACAGCGTGTGTCCTCTTATCTGACTGAAAGAGTAGGAAGAAAGTAAGTGGGAGGAAGAGGTTTAAGGGAGAGGGGGAGAATTCATCAGGGAAGAATCGTCAAATAGACATTGGACACCCGAGAGGCAAAGTGTGGGAAGTAATTGACGTCAACTGTAAATAGAAGATACTGCAGAGTAGCAGTAATGAAAGACGACTCCTAGCAGGTCCAGTGAGAGGCAGGGAGAGGAAGAGAGAGGAAGAGAGAGGGAGAGAGAGGAAGATTGGAAACCAACCAAGCAAAGACTATCCCAGGAAAGAAAAAAACTGTAGAGAAGGAGAAAGCTTTGGCAGAACAAGCAAAAGGCAGGGAAACCTCAAAGGGAATCGTGAAATAACACAATATTAACGAAGGTAGGAAAAACATAACAAGATTTAAGATACAGAAATGAACAGAAATGATGGTAACACTTTACTTGATACCCAGCGCCATAACACATTGTCATAACAGCTGACATAACTTGTCATAACCTGTCATATTACGGTCATAACAGTGTCATGACACATATATTTAGACCTGTTGTAACATATATTGCATTATCTTATTCCTGGTTATGACACCTACATGAGTGTCAAAACCCACATTTATTAAATGTTTCCTTTTATTTGAAAGTTAGGTTCTTAAGTTCTACATCTTTTTTTATCTGAATTTCTGTGAGTTTTGACACTTTTATGTAGGTGTCATAACCAGCCATAACATAACACAGTATATGTCACTACAACAGGTCTAAATATATGTGTCAGTGTTATGAACATATTATGACAGGTCATGACAAGTTATGTCAGCTGTTATGACATGGCTATGTCCATGTCATTACGTGTAATGATGCTGGGGTGTCAAGTCAATATTTTACGCCCATAGAATTTGGCACAGGAGCTGTGTCTATGGTTCATAGTTGTTTACTTAGCACACAGCCAGCAACTCATTGTGTCATTTGGGTGAACTATCCCTTTAAGCCACACAATTTGAATCCTCTTTTTGTCTGTGTTGCCGGTGGTGAAGATTATAATGATCTATCAAAGGGTGTACTGCAAGCCAGATTAAGCCATGCTGCTGCAAATTTAGAGCCCTGGCCATTTTGCTGAGTGGGTATTTTTGTAAGCAGGGCAAGATAAATGTTTCCTCCCAATTTTTTTCCCTTGTCACCCAGAAGCCATTAAATCCTTACGATAATACCCACAGCCATTGAATCCATAAGATAATACCCACAGCCATTGAATCCTTACGATAATACCCACAGCCATTGAATCCTTACGATAATAACCACAGCCATTGAATCCTTATGATAATACCAACAGCAATTACCGTAAATCCTTATGATAATACCCAGCAGCCATTGAATCTTTACGATAATACCCAGCAGCCATTGAATCCTTACGATAATACCCAGCAGCCATTGAATCCTTACAATAATACCCACAGCCGGTGAATCGTTATGATAATTCCCACAGCCATTGAATCCTTACGATAATACCCACAGCCATTGAATCCTTGTGATAATACCCACAGCCATTGAATCCTTATGATAATACCCACAGCAATTACTGTACATCTGAACGATAATACCCACAGCCATTGAATCCTTACGATAATATCCAGCAGCCATTGAATGCTTACAATAATACCCAGCAGCCATTGAATCCTTACGATAATACCCAGCAGCCATTAAATCATTGTGATAATACCCACAGCAATTACCGTAAATCCTTATGATAATACCCAGCAGCCATTGAATCTTTACGATAATACCCAGCAGCCATTGAATCCTTACGATAATACCCAGCAGCCATTGAATCCTTACAATAATACCCACAGCCGGTGAATCGTTATGATAATTCCCACAGCCATTGAATCCTTACGATAATACCCACAGCCATTGAATCCTTGTGATAATACCCACAGCCATTGAATCCTTATGATAATACCCACAGCAATTACTGTACATCTGAACGATAATACCCACAGCCATTGAATCCTTACGGTAATATCCAACAGCCATTGAATGTTTACAATAATACCCAGCAGCCACTGAATCCTTACGATAATACCCACAGCCATTGAATCCTTACGGTAATATCCAACAGCCATTGAATGTTTACAATAATACCCAGCAGCCATTGAATCCTTACAATTATACCCACAGCCACTGAATCCTTACGATAATATCCAGCAGCCACTGAATCCTTGCGATAATACCCAGCAGCCATTGAATCGGTACGATAATACCCACAGCCATTGCATCCTTACAATTATACCCACAGCCACTGAATCCTTATGATAATACCCAGCAGCCATTGAATCTTTATGATAATACCCACAGCCATTGAATCCTTACAATTATACCCACAGCCATTGAATCTTTACGATAATACCCAGCAGCCATTGAATCGTTACGATAATACCCACAGCCATTGAATCCTTACAATTATACCCACAGCCATTGAATCCTTACGATAATACCCAGCAGCCATTGAATCCTTACGATAATACCCACAGCCACTGAATCCTTACGATAATATCCAGCAGCCACTGAATCCTTGCGATAATATCCACAGCCATTGAATCCTTACGATAATACCCAGCAGCCATTTAATCTTTATGATAATACCCAGCAGCTATTGAATCCTTACGATAATAACCACAGCCATTGAATCCTTATGATAATATCCACAGCCATTGAATCCTTACGATAATACCCAGCAGCAATTTAATCTTTACGATAATACCCAGCCACCATTGAATCCTTACGATAACATCCACAGCCATTGAATCCTTACGATAATACCCACAGCCATTGAATCCTTACGATAATAACCACAGCCTTTGAATCCTTATGATAATACCCACAGCCATTGAATCCTTATGATAATAACCACAGCCTTTGAATCCTTATGATAATACCCACAGCCATTGAATCCTTACGATAATAACCACATCCTTTGAATCCTTATGATAATACCCACAGCCATTGAATCCTTACGATAATACCCAGCAGCCATTGAATCCTTACGATAATACCCAGCAGCCATTGAATCCTTACGATAATACCCAGCAGCCATTGAATCTTTACGATAATACCCAGCAGCCATTGAATCCTTACGATAATACCCAGCAGCCATTGAATCTTTACCATAATACCCAGCAGCCATTGAATCCTTACGATACTACCCACAGCCATTGAATCATTGTGATAATACCCACAGCAATTACTGTACATCTGAACGATAATACCCACAGCCATTGAATCCTTACGATAATATCCAGCAGCCATTGAATGCTTACAATAATACCCAGCAGCCATTGAATCCTTACGATAATACCCAGCAGCCATTAAATCCTTCTGATAATTCCCACAGCCATTGAATCCTTATGATAATACCCACAGCCATTGAATCATTGTGATAATACCCACAGCAATTACTGTACATCTGAACGATAATACCCACAGCCATTGAATCCTTACGGTAATATCCAACAGCCATTGAATGTTTACAATAATAACCACAGCCTTTGAATCCTTACGATAATACCCAGCAGCCATTTAATCTTTACGATAATACCCAGCCACCATTGAATCCTTACGATAACATCCACAGCCATTGAATCCTTACGATAATACCCACAGCCATTGAATCCTTACGATAATAACCACAGCCTTTGAATCCTTATGATAATACCCACAGCCATTGAATCCTTATGATAATAACCACAGCCTTTGAATCCTTATGATAATACCCACAGCCATTGAATCCTTACGATAATAACCACATCCTTTGAATCCTTATGATAATACCCACAGCCATTGAATCCTTACGATAATACCCAGCAGCCATTGAATCCTTACGATAATACCCAGCAGCCATTGAATCCTTACGATAATACCCAGCAGCCATTGAATCTTTACGATAATACCCAGCAGCCATTGAATCCTTACGATAATACCCAGCAGCCATTGAATCTTTACCATAATACCCAGCAGCCATTGAATCCTTACGATACTACCCACAGCCATTGAATCATTGTGATAATACCCACAGCAATTACTGTACATCTGAACGATAATACCCACAGCCATTGAATCCTTACGATAATATCCAGCAGCCATTGAATGCTTACAATAATACCCAGCAGCCATTGAATCCTTACGATAATACCCAGCAGCCATTAAATCCTTCTGATAATTCCCACAGCCATTGAATCCTTATGATAATACCCACAGCCATTGAATCATTGTGATAATACCCACAGCAATTACTGTACATCTGAACGATAATACCCACAGCCATTGAATCCTTACGGTAATATCCAACAGCCATTGAATGTTTACAATAATAACCACAGCCTTTGAATCCTTATGATAATACCCACAGCCATTGAATCCTTACGATAATAACCACAGCCTTTGAATCCTTATGATAATACCCACAGCCATTGAATCCTTACGATAATAACCACAGCCTTTGAATCCTTATGATAATACCCACAGCCATTGAATCCTTACGATAATACCCAGCAGCCATTGAATCCTTACGATAATACCCAGCAGCCATTGAATCCTTACGATAATACCCAGCAGCCATTGAATCTTTACCATAATACCCAGCAGCCATTGAATCCTTACGATACTACCCACAGCCATTGAATCATTGTGATAATACCCACAGCAATTACTGTACATCTGAACGATAATACCCACAGCCATTGAATCCTTACGATAATATCCAGCAGCCATTGAATGCTTGCAATAATACCCAGCAGCCATTGAATCCTTACGATAATACCCAGCAGCCATTAAATCCTTATGATAATTCCCACAGCCATTGAATCCTTATGATAATACCCACAGCCATTGAATCATTGTGATAATACCCACAGTAATTACTGTACATCTGAACGATAATACCCACAGCCATTGAATCCTTACGGTAATATCCAACAGCCATTGAATGTTTACAATAATACCCAGCAGCCACTGAATCCTTACGATAATACCCACAGCCATTGAATCCTTACGGTAATATCCAACAGCCATTGAATGTTTACAATAATACCCAGCAGCCATTGAATCCTTACAATTATACCCACAGCCACTGAATCCTTACGATAATATCCAGCAGCCACTGAATCCTTGCGATAATACCCAGCAGCCATTGAATCTTTACGATAATACCCAGCAGCCATTGAATCGGTACGATAATACCCACAGCCATTGCATCCTTACAATTATACCCACAGCCACTGAATCCTTATGATAATACCCAGCAGCCATTGAATCTTTATGATAATACCCACAGCCATTGAATCCTTACAATTATACCCACAGCCATTGAATCTTTACGATAATACCCAGCAGCCATTGAATCGTTACGATAATACCCACAGCCATTGAATCCTTACAATTATACCCACAGCCATTGAATCCTTACGATAATACCCAGCAGCCACTGAATCCTTGCGATAATATCCACAGCCATTGAATCCTTACGATAATACCCAGCAGCCATTTAATCTTTACGATAATACCCAGCAGCTATTGAATCCTTACGATAATAACCACAGCCATTGAATCCTTACGATAATACCCAGCAGCCATTTAATCTTTACGATAATACCCAGCCACCATTGAATCCTTACGATAACATCCACAGCCATTGAATCCTTACGATAATACCCACAGCCATTGAATCCTTATGATAATACCCACAGCCATTGAATCCTTACGATAATAACCACAGCCTTTGAATCCTTATGATAATACCCACAGCCATTGAATCCTTATGATAATGACCACAGCCTTTGAATCCTTATGATAATACCCACAGCCTTTGAATCCTTACGATAATAACCACAGCCTTTGAATCCTTATGATAATACCCACAGCCATTGAATCCTTACGATAATACCCAGCAGCCATTGAATCCTTACGATAATACCCAGCAGCCATTGAATCCTTATGATAATACCCAGCAGCCATTGAATCTTTGTGATAATACCCAGCATCCATTGTATCCTTACGATAATACCCAGCAGCCATTGAATCCTTACGATAATACCCAGCAGCCATTGAATCTTTACCATAATACCCAGCAGCCATTGAATCCTTACGATACTACCCACAGCCATTGAATCTTTACCATAATACCCAGCAGCCATTGAATCCTTACAATAATACCCACAGCCATTGAATCCTTACAATTATACCCACAGCCATTGAATCTTTACAATAATACCCAGCAGCCATTGAATCCTTACGATAATAACCACAGCCATTGAATCCTTACGATAATACCCAGCAGCCATTTAATCTTTAAGATAATACCCAGCAGCTATTGAATCCTTACGATAATACCCACAGCCATTGAATCCTTATGATAATATCCACAGCCATTGAATCCTTACGATAATACCCAGCAGCCATTTAATCTTTACGATAATACCCAGCCGCCATTGAATCCTTACGATAACATCCACAGCCATTGAATCCTTACGATAATACCCACAGCCTTTGAATCCTTATGATAATACCCAGCAGCTATTGAATCTATAAGATAATACCCACAGCCATTGAATCCTTACGATAATAACCACAGCCTTTGAATACTTATGATAATACCCACAGCCATTGAATCCTTACGATAATAACCACAGCATTTGAATCCTTATGATAATACCCACAGCCATTGGATCCTTACGATAATAACCACAGCCTTTGAATCCTTATGATAATACCCAGCAGCTATTGAATCCTTACGATAATACCCACAGCCATTGAATCCTTACGATAATACCCAGCAGCCATTGAATCCTTACGATAATACCCAGCAGCCATTGAATCCTTACGATAATACCCAGCATCCATTGAATCCTTACGGTAATACGATAACGATAATACCCAGCAGCCTTACGAATCCTTTACGATAATACCCAGCATCCATTGAATCCTTACGATAATACCCAGCAGCCATTGAATCTTTACCATAATACCCAGCAGCCATTGAATCCTTATGATAATACCCAGCAGCCATTGAATCTTTACCATAATACCCAGCATCCATTGAATCCTTACGATAATACTCAGCAGCCATTGAATCCTTACGATAATACCCAGCAGCCATTGAATCTTTACCATAATACCCAGCAGCCATTGAATCCTTACGATACTCCCCACAGCCATTGAATCTTTACCATAATACCCAGCAGCCATTGAATCCTTACAATAATACCCGGCAGCCATTGAATCCTTACAATAAGGTTACGTACAGCACTCGTTGTAGTTATTATTAGCAAGGTTTGTAAGTGGCTTTTAAGATACAAGTAAATTCTCACGCATTCATATTGCATTCCACTATTCACATTATATACAGATTTTGAAAACAAGTACCCTTAGGTGCCATTTTGTATTTAATTCTGCCCAGAGTGGCACAAGATCAGAGGAATGGTCCTGAATGGTCATGAATGGTCATCCCACTGTAGTACACCATAGGGAGCAGAAACACATATAGACCACTGACATGCGAGCACACAGCTGCTGCATGTAGGCTGCACTGACACACAGACACAGGCAGACATGCAAGCACTCCCAAGGGCCCTCTCTTTCCCTCTCGCTCGCTCCCTCGCACAAACGCACGCATGCACGGGCACACTCAGAGTGAGCGCTGTTATCTCGTCTGGTGCAGAGACAGAGATGGGGATTGGTGGGGGAAATGAAAGGAAAGGACCAGAGGGAGAAAAGCCTATTGCAGCACAAATGACCAGGAAACTGAGGAGCATTACAGTAGGGGAGAACATTGAGAATATGATATGTGTGGGGTTTGGAAATGGTTGACCTGGCTTATAAGATGGAGTCAGTGTTTAGAGTCAAAAATCTAGTTGAAAAGGGTACATTCAGCCACCAACTTGGTACTATAAGATTTGTGTAATAACCTGGTATAGGCCAAGGTGAAACTTGTATAACCAGCTAAATCTTCTACCAGTTCAGTTGTTGGCTTAGCTTAGTTGCCTGTTTTGAAATGGCAAGACATGGCAACAACTGTACTTTGAATTGGTGTTTCATAATCCCTTTTACGAAGTGTTGGTGTTTGGAGGGACATGTTGGTCATCCTCAATACGAGGAGCTTTGAACACATCCGCTTGCCGTGGGTGTCAGAAAAGGCTTGACACAGCCAGTGAGGCTTTCGCACCTGCGGATCAAACACCCCCAATTAAAGCTCCTGAAATTTTAATCGTGGTGAATGAACTGCCACTGAGTGGGAGAAAAAAAGAGAGAAGGTGCAGAAAACGAGGTAACCTAATGATCGCATCGTGCCAACGAGAGGCAATTTGCACTCGCTGCGATTTGCGGCACCCCGCATCACAATTACAAGGTTCATTTAGGCCACACAAACAACTGTGAAGGGTGGCACTAAGTTTGCTAATTGCTGATATTGTCCCAACCTAGTTATGGCTGTCTATTTGACAGCCATTCCGGAGGGAATGTCAGCTGAAGTGCAGTAGTTATAGCCTTGTCAGTAGGCATACAAACATTGCCTTAACAGTTTCCACGGGGTGCCGTTCTGAGGGAAAACGTGTCATTGCTCTAGCTATCTTTGCAGCGCATAGCAGCACCACCATAACACAATACTGACAGACACAGTTCAGGGACAGAGTGACAGAAGACAGCTAAGATACTGATTGAACTGGGTATGTGTTTGCCATTTCTAATCATGACTGAATGAATGGTTGTGACAGGAAACATAAGCCCTGTCCAGAAACAAGCCCTAACCACTACCTCCTAGGGCAGTTGGAGCTGGAAGGGAGGATATTAACAAGATGGCAAAAATTCAACCAAGTGTATTAGAGTGTAAGTGGAGATACTGTCATAATTCTTTCTAGTCTACCCAAGTGTCTAGGCTTAGGTGGGTTGGAGGTTGTTTCTGGACAGGGCCATAGTTTTAATCAATCGGGATAGAGGGCTACAGGAAAATGCTTTCAGGAGGTTCACACTCAGTAAACACAAGAAACATTTGGGAGACACAGATCATGAACAGCATTTACAAGGGGAAACTAGTTGGGGTGAGTGAGCTAAAGTGTGGTACCTGACAGTACTGCCCTCTGTCCCCCGATAGGTCTTTTGTTGCATATGATTGAAGCTGACATCCACACTTCAACTACCTTCACCACTGAGTCAGAGAGCTGTAGAGGAGTCGTGATCTTGTAGAATAACTCATGCCAACAAGCAGACAGGCACACCAAAGCTCTTTCAGGCTAAAGTCATGATATCTGAGTAGGAGGTAAAAAGGGAAAGTGGATAGTTGAAACCAAAAAGAAGACAGAGGATCAATGCAAAAAAATGTACTCACTAAGCCCTGGTAAAGCAAAATGAATGGAAGGATTTTAGGTTGAAAATCTGTAATCGCTTTCTCCGTTGATAGGTGGGTCACGAACCAGTGAGGATAGCAATAATTGCATGTCAAAGTCATCCATCATGGATGTGGGTTGGAGACAGAGAAAAGGCCAGCCAGGGAGAAAAAATACAGCGTTTAATGTTTTACTGTTTGATTAAAAGTCGTGACAGGTTTCCCCGTTTTAAAAACATTTAAATACTGTATGTACAAATCTTTTCACAGCATCTACATACAGGTAATTGCCAAAATGATGGAAACACCAACATACAGTGTCTTAGTAGGGCGTTGTGCCACCACGAGCTGCCAGAACAGCTTCAATGCACCTTGGCATAGATTCTACAAGTGTCTGGAACTCTACTGGAGGGATGTAACTTCATTCTTCCACAATAAATTCCATAATTTTGTGTTTTGTTGATGCTGGTGGAAAACACTTTCTTAGGCGCCTTTCCAGAATCTCCCATAAGTGTTCAGTTGGGTTGAGATCTGGTGACTGAGACACACACATAAACACCCCCCCTCCCTTTAACCCCCTCTATGCTCCTTTGAGACCCCTCTATCAAATTCACTGAGATCTCATCTTCGAAACGGTAGCAAAATGGTAGCAAAAATAATGGGCAAATGGGCATTTTTATACGTGATCTAAGCATGATAGGATGTTAATTGCTTAATTAACTCAGGAACCACACCTGTGTGGAAGCAGCAGCGTTCAATATCCGTTGAATCCCTCATTTCCTCAAGTGTTTATTTGATCATTTACCAATATCTTACGCTACAGCTGAATAGCCATACTCCTGTGGGTATTGAGATATTCCCACACAAGAAAACAATGGGAGGTAATGACGGAAATAAATAGACCAAAATAGAAAAAACTACCACACAATTTAAAAAACAATGCCATATTATAATTTCCTCTGTGGTATAGTCTGTGCTATATATGTTCAATGATTAATAGTTTGCTCATAGTGTTTTTTAATTAGATATTCACATTCCATTAATTCACACATTCTTCACATTGAATAGCAAAGGGAAAGAACAGTAATCTGGAAGGAGAAAGTTCTTTCCATTGGGTATACTGTACCTCCTCTCATGCACACAGCAGTTAATTGCCTTGTGATCAGGGGGATATCGGAAAGATCAAAATAGAGTTTCAGTGGTAAAGAATTTGCATTCCAGTTGTACAAAACTTTGCCTCTAGAGTCTAGACCTACCCAGCCTCCAGTATGAAGCGATTTCAGTGCCAACAGAAATTGCATTTGAATTCCATAATATTGAATTTGAATTGGAATATTGAATTTGTAAAGCACAACTTGAATCCATAAATTGAACTTGTATTTCATGATTAGAAACTGAAGTGAGTGGATATTGCATTCAGTTAAAAAATCCAATTGAATATTCAAATGGAATGTTTATATTTTTGGTTTCAAAATGGTAGATATTGCATTCATTGTTTGTGTATCAAGCTTACAAACGGTAATTTCAAGTTGATCAAGGTTTCATATAATCAACTTCTCAGATGCATCCAGATTCAGCTTCCAAATTCAAAACCAGAGAAAACATCCTGGTACTTTGCCAGCCAGGAAAAGTAGACGAGAAAAAGATAGAATAAAACAATCACCGTGGTAAATAGATGTTTCTGGCGCTTTCTGAAGCCAATGTGGCATGTTAAATTCATTTTCCTCCTATGAATTTGGCTCTAGTGTTCTAACCTTTTCGGCTATAAACTTTACTGAACAAAAATATAAATGCAACATGCAACAATTACAGTTCATAGAAGAAAAAAAATTCATTAGGCCCTAAATCTATGGATTTCATATGACTGGGCAGGGGCGCAGCCTAGGAGGCCCACCCACTTGGGAGCTAAGTCCACCCACTGGGGAGCCAGATTCAGCCAATCAGAATGAGTTTTTCCCCACAAAATAGCTTTTTTACAAACAGAAATACTCCTCAGCTTCCTTTGTGCAAGGGCAACTCATTATCCCCAATGCTGTACACTTCAGGTGTGGTGAGTGTGGCTTAGGTCCCTAATTAACACATTAATTTACACAACGAGACAAGCATTCAAAAGGGGTTAACAAATTGAAAGGAAAGGAAGTCACTCAAATAAGTAAATAAGAAGTCAACCAAAACACAGCACACACTAGGAATAAATACAAATTAAAGCACTTCTAAGTAAATCTATTAAAAATAAAGCACGAGGTAAACGGTAAAATGACTTAATAGAACCATGGAACATTAGTTTGAGTGATGGGGTTCTAACCCAGGTGCCAGACAATGCAACTTTTCAGGTCTCAGACAAGTCACTCATCACAGGAGCATTGTCACCGAGCCACCTGTGTTATATTTCACCCCCCTTTGAGCTCCTTCTTGAAGAGACCCATCCAAGTCACAGGACCAATGCCTTGGATTTAGCTCAACCCAGTCAGTCACATGTTAACCTTATCATGACTACCCTTGCCGGAACTTGAAACTAACACGCCTAACACAAACCATTTACAATTTCAACTTCAATGGGGTAGGGACATCCCAAGGATCACGGATAGCATGAACCCTTCTGTTGACCACAGTGATTGTTTGATTCTATCAGTTGTCATCTACCTTTCCTGGCTGGCAAAGTACCAGGATGTTGTCTCTGGTTTCAAATCAAATCAAATTGTATTAGTCACATGCGCCGAATACTTACGAGCCCCGAACCAACAATGCAGTTATAAAAAAATATGAATAAGAATAAGAAATAAAAGTAACAAGTAATTAAAGAGCAGCAGTAAAATAACAATAGCGAGACTATATACAGGGGGATACTGGTACAGAGTCAATGTGAGGGGGCACCAGTTAATCAAGGTAATTGAGGTAATATGTACATGTAGGTAGAGTTATTAAAGTGACTATGCATAGATGATAACAACAGAGAGTAGCAGCGGTGTAAAAGAGGGGGGAGCAATGCAAATAATCTGCGTAGCCATTTGATTAGATGTTCAGGAGTCTTATGGCTTGTGGGTAGAAGTTGTTTAGAAGCCTCTTGGACCTAGACTTGGTGCTCCGGTATCGCTTGCCGTGTGGTAGCAGAGAGAACAGTCTATGACTAGGGTGGCTGGAGTCTTTGACAATTTTTAGGGCCTTTCTCTGACACCGCCTGGTATAGAGATCCTGGATGGCAGGAAGCTTGACCCCAGTGATGTACTGGGCCATACGCGCTACCCTCTGTAGTGCCTTGCGGTCGGAGGCCGAGCAGTTGCCATACATTGCAGTGATGCTACCAGTCAGGATGCTCTCAATGGGGCAGCTGTAGAACCTTTTGAGGACCTGGGGATCCATGCCAAATATTTTCAGTCTCCTGATGGGGAATAGGTTTTGTCATGCCCACTTCACGACTGTCTTGATGTGCTTGGACCATTTTAGTTTGTTGGTGATGTGGACACCAAGGAACTTGAAGCTCTCAACCTTCTCCACTGCAGCCCCCGTCGATGAGAATGGGGGCGTGCTCGGTCCTCCTTTTCCTGTAGTCCACAATCATCTCCTTTGTCTTGATCACATTGAGGGAGAGGTTGTTGTCCTGGCACCACATGGCCAGGTCTCTGACCTCCTCTCTATAGGCTGCCTCGTCGTTGATCAGGCCTACCACTGTTCTGTCATCGGCAAACTTAATGATGGTGATGGAGTCGTGCCTGGCCGTGCAGTCATGAGTGAACAGGGAGTACAGGAGGGGACTGAGCACGCACCCCTGAGGGGCCCCTGTGTTGAGGATCAGCGTGGCGGATGTGTTGTTGTTTTTTCTCCCCAATTTCGTGGTATCCAATTGGTAGTAGTTAGTCTTGTCTCATCGCTGCAACTCCCGTATGGACTCGGGAGAGGCGAAGGTCGAGAGCCATGCGTCCTCCGAAACACAACCCAACCTAGCCGCACTGCTTCTTGACACAATGCACATCCAACACAGAAGCCTGCCGCACCAATGTGTTGGAGGAAACACTGTACACCTGGCGACCTGGTCAGCGTGCACTGCGCCCGCCAGCCACAGGAGTCTCTAGTGCGCGATGAGACAAGGATATCCCTGCCGGCCAAACCCTCCCTAACCCGGACGACGCTGGGCCAATTGTGCGTCGCCCCATGGACCTGGGCTCGAACCTAGAATCTCTGGTGGTACAACTAGCACTGCGATGAGGATGTGTTTTAACCTACCCTTACCACCTGGGGGTGGCCCGTCAGGAAGTCCAGGATCCAGTTGCAGAGGGAGGTGTTTAGTCCCAAGGTCCTTAGCTTATTGATTAGCTTTGAGGGCACTATGGTGTTGAACGCTGTGCTGTGGTCAATGAATAGCATTCTCACATAGGTGTTCCTTTTGTCCAGGTGGGAAAGGGTAGTATGGAGTGCAATAGAGATTCCATCATCTGTGGATCTGTTGGGGCGGTATGCAAATTTGATTGGGTCTAGGGTTTCTGGGATAATGGTGTTGATGTGAGCCATGACCAGCCTTTCAAACCACTTCATGGCTACAGACGTGAGTACTATGGGTCGGTAGTCATTTATTCATTTGGGTTACCTTAGTTTTCTTGGGCACAGGGACTATTGTGGTCTGCTTAAAACATGTTGGTATTACAGAGTTTTTTCCCCCTCTAGTTGCACATTTAACATGCTGATAGTGCTGTTAGTGCCAGCATTGGTCTGTGGTGGTATGTAGACAGCTACGAAAATACAGATGAAAATTCTCTAGGTACATAGTGTGGTCTACAGCTTTTCATGAGATACTCCACCTCAGGAAGGTAAAACCTTGAGACTTCCTTAGATATCATGCACCAGCTGTTATTTACAAAAATACATTGTCCGCCGCCCCTAGTCTTACCAGACACCGCCGTTCTATCCTGTCGAAACAGCATATAACCAGCCAGCTGTATGTTGATAATGTCGTCATTCAGCCACGACTCCGTGAAGCATAAGATATTACAGTTTTTAATGTCCCGTTGGTAGTTTAATCTTCCGTGTAGGTCATCGATTTTATTTGACAAAAACTATACGTTTGCTAACAGAACGGAAGGCAGCGATTGCCTAAGAATTCTCAGAAGACAGCTCGACCTCCGGACCCTTTTTCTCCGCCTTCTCTTCACGTAAATGACGGGGATCTGGGCCTGTTCCCGGAAAAGCAGTATGTCATTCAGGTCGCGCTCGTCGGACTCATTAAAGGAAAAAAAGGATTCTGCAGTTCGTGGTGAGTAATCGCTGTTCTGATGTCCAGAAGTTATTTTCAGTCATAAGAGACGGTAACAGCAACATTATGTACAAAATAAGTTTAAACATTTGTTACAAACAATGCAAAGAAAATAAATATACAATTGGTTAGGAACACGTAAAACGTCAGCCTTCTTCTCCAGCGCCATCTTATCATTGAATCTGAATGCATCTTTGAATCTTATCTTTGAATCTGAATTTAGAGAACTTAATTTGAAAACTGAATCTGAATGCATCTGAGAAGTTGAACATATGCAACTGAAAACTTGAAATTATATTTTGTAAACTTGATGCACAGACAATGAATGCAATATCTACCATATTGAAACTGAATACTTAAATATTGAATTTAATTTAAAAATTGAATGCAATATTCACTCAATTTAGTCTAAAATCATGAAATACAAGTTCAATTTATGAATTAAATTATTCAATTTGTGCATTACATATTCAAAAACATTACATTCAAAATATCCTAACACAAATGAAAAATGATGGAACTCTTGGCACTGAAATCCCTCCATACTCCTGCCCTGCCTCACTTTCTTCCTGTCTTCCCTGTAGTCCTGTCCTGCACTGTTTGCTTAACACATTTACCAAACATATTACTGCCAAAGGTACTGTATCACAGATATTTGGCTCTCAGCTCAGATCACATCAATTCTCACCTTATTGATGTACAAACTACTCAAAGCGTGTAATGTTATGCTTGAAATAAGATTTTGATGAAGGCCTGTCAGTGTATTCAGAAGCACAGACAAGGAAATGGTAAGAGATTCATCCAAATGTATTCTTTCATGAAATGCCAGAAAAATCAAATGAATTGAATGCCTGTCTCATGTGCACCTTTTGACCCGTCCTCTGCTGCACCCCCCCCCCCTCCTCTCACTCACACACAAACACTCACACAGTACACACACACTCCTCATTAAAATGATAAATTGATTCACACTCAAAGCGCACATTGCAGAGCCCCTGTCGCTATAGCAACAGCCTGGGCTGTGCTCGCCTCCAGGAAATAAAGAAACAAATGTATATCACAGGGTGCTGACCGCCATCTCTGCCCCTTGCGGCGTGTGTGGGTGTGTAGGTGGGGTGTTGAAACTACCAAAAGTTCAATGCAAATCAGCCGAGGAAAAGTGACCATTAGGCACTGTATGTAGAGGCTGAACGCAAGTCGCTTTTTGTGTCCGAGTCTTGTTGTTAAAGAGATACTGAGACCAAAAACACCTCCCCTTAACAGATGGCTGATATTACTCACATTTTTCATCATCCTCAGGCTTCGGCTGTTGACTCTTACATTGAATAAATCATCATTGCCTGCTACTTTCTTCATGTTAATAACTTGGATTGAATTACACTGTACCAGGTCTCTTCCACAATCGTGTAATCACAATGCCTTTGCAATTACATATTTTAATAGTGCGTGTCTATCTGATCTGGCTTTTAATCAGACGGCATAGGAAGCCTCTGTTTGATCAGATATTGCTGGATGAAATCGTTAGAGATAAGTGTTTTTGTATCAGACGATCTGAAAAATTCAAGCACTGAGGATATGAATTTTCATTGACGCTCAAAGCTGGAATTTATCTATCCTAAAGAAAAAGCTTACAAATGCAAGCCTGAATTCAGGTTACAATGCAGCATACAGAAAAATTATACTTTGCACTCCAAATCTACAGCAAGTTCCTATCTGTCTGGCAGCAAAATCAAATCAAACGGTCGTCACCAAGTGGATGCTGACCCCAGGTGTACATTAATGCAGAATTATGCTGATCTGAAATTGACTGGTAGTAGGCCTGTCTCCAGTCTCCTATGTGTGTGTGTGCGTGCGTGTGATGAAAGATAGAGGGAGAAGGATAGAGAGATAAAGAGAAGGAGAGTAGGAGAAAGAAAGGGAGTGTGTTTCTCCTACACGTTGCCCTGGTAACTGCATAATGAGGCCCCAGGTGTGGGACACAAGGTTCCGTGTGCATCGTCAAGGATACCATCGGGGCATGGACGCTGTTTAACCATCCGATAGGGCAACTATTCTGCCCACTTCTATCCTTGCATTATTCATCTTTCCACGACAACAAAGACAATTCACAATAAACAAGAAAACAGTTAACTCCCATCCTCAATCAATTGAGCATGTATTATTAACACGATCAATTAAAGGGCCTCTCTGCGGGTTGAGATAACCTGTTTTGGTGGAGCATGTGTTAAATAGGCAGGGCTTCAGATGGTGGATAGCAGACCATTTCTGGGGGGTTGAAAACTCCACCCTTGAGACTATCTAGGATTCTGCAGTTCATGTTTGGTAACATCTTTTCATATCTCTGGCTCCCTTTAATCTCCCTTTAATTGGCGAGTTTAACCAGTCACCTCATGGGGCATGCAGATCTCTATTCCGGCACCTCAATTTAAGAGCATCGTTTGAACTCAGCATGAGAGAAGAAGTTAACAGACTAAAAGAGACGGATTAGGGAAAGTAATGATTTGGAGACTACACAATTTGCCCTGAGAATTGACTCATTAAAATGGCTGCAAAACATAGTTTAGCTTAATTTATTAAACAGAGAAGATGCAATGCTGTGTTTTGCAATGATCCCATTTGGTTAATGAAGTGAATTCCTGTAGTACTGTATGTAGCTATGCATGTGTGCCTTTGTGAGTGGAGACATTCATGTGAACACGTGTGTGTGTCTGTGTGTGTGAGCGTACATGCCTGTGTGTCTGTTTAGCATATTTCTCAGTAATAAATCATAGTCAGTGTATATACCCGCAGGCGTTTTGGTGCTCATTTAGACCCCCAGTGGCCGTGGACACCATCCACAGCAATCTGCTTGGTGCCTGGGGCTGCCTTCTCTCTCTCCATCTCCCTGACACCAGCCTGATCGCCTAGCTAGTGAACCCCAACTCGCACGGTAATCCAGCAAATGAGTGCCTCTCCAACGGTTGTGTAGTCTGTTGTGCATTTGAGTGTGTTTAGGATAAACTACTTTAATTAAACAAATGGGGGAGAACACATTGTGCTGTTCCCAGACAAACCAATGTGTCTACTTTCTAGACAAAATAGTGGTCTATTTGGTCTTTAATTAACTACTTATGGTAGCCTATATTGTAATGAGGATCGATGTGTATCATGGTGGCTGAGAGTATTAGAATGAGGAAAATAGACGGCCTTTAAAGAGCCTAATACCCCACACAGCCAATACTCTTTCTGACTCATTTCCTTTTGGAAGAAGATTCATGCATGATTCATGAGTACAGTGTTACGGTAGGCCAACTCTAGGAACACAGACTGTGTGACCTAATCATTCTAGTCTAAGATATTGTTGTATTTTTATGGGACAACTCAGGGTGCTACTCAAACCAGGGACTCTGGGTATCTCTAGTGCCACTAGAGATTCTGGGATTCAGGCTCTGTCGCAGCCGGCCGCGACCGGAATACCCATGGGGCAGCGTACAATTGGCCCAACGTCATCCGGGTTAGGGGAGAGTTTGGCCCGGCAGGGATGTCCTTATTCCATCGCGCACTAGCGACTCCTGTGGTGGGCCGGGCGCAGTGCACATTGACACAGTCGCCAGGTGTACAGTGTTTCCTCCGACACATTGGTCCGGCTGGCTTCTGGGTTAAGTGGGCATTGTGTCAAGAAGCAGTTTGGTTGGGTCGTGTTTCGGAGGACGCATGGCTCTCGACCTTCGCCGCTCCCGAGTCTGTACGGGAGTTGCAGCGATGAAACAAGACTGTAACTACCAATTGGATACCACGAAATTGGGCAGAAAAAGGGGCAAAAAATAAAAACAAACAAAAAGGAATGGGTTCGTTGGGTCATAATTTGCTGAATTAAATGATACAGTCGACACACTAAGGCCAGGATTCAACCCGAAATGCATTGACAACAAATGTATTGCACTTGTTAAGGCGGTGTCGGAAGGTCCTTTTAAAGGTAATTTACTTTTGAGCAGAAATCTGCAGAATTTACCATGAATGCGATCTCCTTAACAGTTGTAAATTCCAATTAAAAAGGCACACGGCTGGAATTTCGTGAGCAGCACTAAAACACACTTTGAAAGAAGCCAAAATACAGCATATTCTAAAGCTGTTGTGAGGAATTGATGCATCTTCTGATTGTAAGTTGAAGGGCTTTGGTGGACAATAAAGTCTCAGATATGCAACATTTGCCACACTAGTACCTCACAGTTCAGTTACTAACGACAACTTTTAATTTCTTTTTTTGTTTGTTCTTGTTTACTGACAAAGTAGTATTTCCAACCTGACAGCCACATACATGCAGTAGTCCATCCACAGGAGTATGCTGATTTGTATACATGTTCACTTCGAGGCGTTCAATGATCAGCAAAAAGAAACCTTCAAAATAACCCATTCTATTATACACATACTGCATCTATTGCTTTGATCAAATGACTGAGGTCACTTTTCTTATTGTGGTTTCTCTTATACCGTGTCCAGCCCAAAATTACACACGGTTAATGCTTTAAATCAAGGGGTACTCCCGTCGCTGTCTCAAAAGTAACATCCATATGGAAATGTTGAAATTGAAAAGCACTCCTTTGCACGATTTACAGCCATTCAGTCCTCTTGGTATTCTCCATTAAAAGAAGGAAGTTCATGTTACATTTTGTTGTTGTTCTTCATTCTGAAGTTAAGATCAAGTTCTGAACTTCGTCGAGAATGGGCACCATCACGGGCCTCCGAACATTCTGCCGCAGAATAACGTCTTTTTTTTTGAAAGCACACTGCTTCTTCAACACATACCCACACACCCATACACACAAGCACCTGACCCACTGACCCAAACACACAAAAACACCCAGACATACATGCTCAGAATCTACACATTAGCAATCAAGCACTAACACCGGAGATAACACAACATACAGTAGATGCCATTCCAACACTAGACAATCAGCCCATCGAGTGGTCATAACAGGAGAAACATTGAAAGGAAGATGGAGTCAATAAAGAAATGTAGCAAAACTGCCTGGTTCGGCTCAGTAGACGGAGCTTTAATACGTTGTCCTTTTTTTGGTTTGTGTTGCGTGGTGGTGTGCTTCTGATTTGAACCTTTGAAAAATGTCTTTGTGCTCCTGAAAATACCTCAGGTTCCCACATCAACTCGAGATGTTTCCCTCCATCTAGCATACATCATAGTAGCCTACAACAGCTTTGCACAGCTCCTTTGATAACACACAAAGTCCGAGAGATGCATAACAGCAGAGCCCAGCTTGTCAGTCCAGGTTTTGTGCTGTTTTGTGGTTTGACTGTAAGGCTTATCAGTTAGTTAGTGACTAATCCTTATACCTCCGGCCACCCTGTATTTTTTTATAGTAGTTCTCCTGCTCACTCTTGTTTTGAAATTGGATGTCCCTCTCCAGGAGGACTAGCGCAGTCTTGCGTCGTAAAGTGGACTCCCGGCTTCTCCCGTCGTGGGGGACCTCCGCGTGGGGGAGGGGCAGAGGGGGAAGCATCTCTGCGTCTCCGTCGCCGGTGGAGGAGCACGGCGAGATGGTCTGGTGCGGCCGGAAGCTGCCGGTGCTGCTGCGAGCACCAACGCTGTCGCCGCGGTTCAGGTCGTTGAGCTCGTAGGAGTCTCGAGGGTCGCTGCCGTTGGACGCGCCCCTCCACTCCCAGGGGTTCCCGTTGCCCGAGCAGGGGGGCGGGCCACCGTGCACCACCGGGTGGTGGGGGGCGTGGGCGTCTACGGTGATGATGGCCGAATCACGCTGGGCCTCTGAGGGCGGGCGGTAGTGGGGCGAATCGGCACTGGCCGTAGAGGAGGTGCAGGAGGAGGTGGAGGTGGTCTCGGAGGACTTGGGCGTGCCCCCTGAGGAGGAGGAAGGGAGGAGGCCCTGCTGCTTGGACATGGCGATCACCTGCATGATGCGCGGCTGGTTGGGTGCCCCGCGAATCGACCCGCCACCACCGCTCTTCTCTGTGATGGACAGCCACTTGGCGCGGGTTAGTGCGCTTTTGGGCGACACTGGCGGGGGACCCGCCTCGGGGATGTGGGGGGGTCTAGGAGTTGCCACCACCCTGGCACTCCCTGGAGGCCCCACACTGACGGGGATTGGACCGGGGGAAGCTCCCCTGTTGGACTGCACCATAGATGGATAGAGCGAGGCCTGTGGCCCCCCGTCCTCGGACCCTTCCTCCCCCCCTTCGGAGCCCTCCTCACTGGCATCTCGCTCGGCTTCATCCCTAAGGCTCAGACCCCGCATCTCCATGGACTTCTGCTTCCACTCCGTCACCAACTGCTGTGAGCGCATGGGGTCCATGGGCACTTGCACAGCCTTGAGCCTCCTTTGTACGGGTTGAGTAGGCATCATGGGCTCCTCTGGGCCTCCGTTAGCGCCCAGGCCCCCGTTAGCGTTCATGCTAGATCTGGGCAGCGTGTTGCTGAAGGTCACCATGGTCTGCTGGCCCATGGGGCTGCGGGGCGCCAGGAGCTCCACGTCCACACTGGCCCTTTTCAAGCTCCCGATAGAGGCCTTCTCGCGCTGTAGTGGCCGCCCCATGCCCTCCAGCCGGTCCAGGGAGGGCGGGGCGGCGATCTCGTCGGCGCTCTCCGATGCTGAGGCGACACCTTTGTTGTAGACCGAGTCGTGGCCCCGCTGGGTCAGCGCTCGCAGGGCGTCCTCCTTCTGGGGGGGTGGAGCTGGCTTGATGATGATGTCGTCGGAGGACCTGAAGTTGCCAACGGCGTGGAAAGCCTGGAAGAGAAGAAGAGAAGGCCTTGGTCGTCTGAAATCCCTCCACAGCTACTCGGCATAATAGTCCTGTGGAAAGTCATTATCATTCACTATCATTCGTCTGCCTGGTTTATTGCCCTGCGCTTTACACTCCAGAGGAAGCCGACTTAAACAGAACTGACGAGCTAGCTCTAACCACCGCTCGCTATCTCCGATAAGAGTGAGAGAACATAGGGACCAAGAGGAAATGAGAGAAGGGAAGAGATATGAGACAGAAAAGAGCTATGAGAAAAAATGACATACGAATGAGTGAGCATGATAAGACAAATGGGTATGTAGAGTAGGCCCCACCATAGACAGACAGAACGTCATAGAAAGACAATTCCAGAATCTGTTCAAATAATCCCCATTCAGACGAAGGATGGAAAGAGTGTCTAAAATGGAGAGAGAGAGGGAGAGAGGGAATGAAATGATGGGCATGAAAGTGAAATCCATCCCTCCCTGAGGACAGATAGTCGTGTGAAAGCGGAAAGCAAATGAGAGAGGGAGGAGTGTGAAAAACTTCAATAAGAGCAGCAATCTGGAGATATCAAAGAGCCTAGCACTAAACTGCAGGTAAGCCATTTAAGTGGGGGAGGGAGAGATGGTATGCAGTGCAGTTTGATCAGCTGAAATTCTACATCACTGTCTGGTGAATAACACTTTCCTCTCCAGTGCTCGCCTCAAATCAAATTGCAGAATGGTTTTGGCTACTACAGGAAGTAGTCGGTAGACTCCACTCACATGTACAGTACCAGTCAAAAGTTTGGACACACCTACTTTTCTTTATTTTTACTATTTTCTACATTGTAGATTAATAGCGAAGACATTCAAACTATAAAATAACACATATGGAATCATGTAGTAACCAAAAAAGTGTTAAACAAATATTTTATATTTGTTATTCTTCAAAGTAACCACCCTTTGCCTTGATGACTGCTTTGCACACTCTTGGCATTCTCTCAACCAGCTTCATGAGGTAGTCATGAGTAATGCATTCCAATTAACAGGTGTGCCTTGTTAAAAGTTAATTTGTGGAATTTCTTTCCATTTGAGTCAATCAGTTTTGTTGTGAGGGGGTGGTGGTATACAGAAGATATCCCTATTGGTAAATGACCAAATCCATATTATGGCAAGAACATCTCAAATAAGCAAAAGAAACAATAGTCTATCTTTACTTTAAGACGATGAAGGTCAGTCAATGCGGAAAATGTCAAGAAATGTTAAAGTTTCTTCAAGTGCAGTCGCAAAAAACATCAAGCGCTATGATGAAACTGGCTCTAGTGAGGACCGCCACAGGAAAGGAAGACCCAGAGTGAGTTACCTATGCTGCAGAGGATAAGTCCATTAGAGTTACCAACCTCAGAAATCAACAATTAACTGCACCTCAGATTGCCTTCATTGTCGAATTGCTGCAAAGAAACCACTGCGAAAGGACACCAATAAGAAGAAGAGGCTCGCTTGGGCCAAGACACACGAGCAAAGAACATTAGACCACTGGAAACCTGTCCTTTGGTCTGATGAATAAACATTTTTGATTTTTGGTTCCAACCACTGTGTTTTTGTGAGATGCAGAGTAGCTGAATGGATGCTCTCCGCATGTTTGGTTCCCACCGTGAAGCATGGAGAAGGAGGTGTGATGGTGCTTTGCTGGTGACACTGTCCGTGATTTATTTAGAATTCAAGGCGCACTTAACACGCATGGCTACCACAGCATTCTGCAGTGATACGCCATCCCATCTGGTTTGCGATAAGTGGGACTATCATTTGTTTTTCAAAAAGACAATGACCCAACACATGTCCAGGCTGTGTAAGGGCTATTTTACCAAACAGGAGAGTGATGGAGCTCTGCATCAGATCCACAATCACCCGACCTCAACCCAATTGAGATGGTTTGGGATGAGTTGGACCGCAGAGTGGAGGAAAAGCAGCCAACAAGTGCTCGGCATATGTGGAAACTCCTTCAGACTGTTGGAAAAGCATTCCAGGTGAAGGTGGTTGAGATAATTCTAAGAGTGTGCAAAGATGTCATCAAGGCAAAGGGTGGCTATTTGAAGAATCAAAAATATCAAATATTTGATTAGTTACTACATGATTCCATATAAGTTATTTCATAGTTTTGATGTCTTCACTATTATTGTACAATGTAGAAAATAGTAAAAATAAAGAAAAACCCTTGAATGAGTAGGTGTGTCCAAACTTTTGAATGGTACTGTACCTTTCAGAAATGTATGTGCCCACTAATAGCCCTTTTTAAATCAACTTTGATAGAATCCTTAAATGTCATGTTCCTAAATGTTTTAACCACCTGTCAATCCTGCAGATAAAAAAAGAAACAAAGATTAATATGCATCATCACTGTAAAATAAATGTCACAAGTCAAGATAGATGTCAATGGAAGTTAGGTCTTACCAGGTAAGCAGCGATGCCGGCCCCTATGAGGAAGCCCACGTAGACGTCAATGGGGTGGCTGCGGTACTGGGTGATCTGGGTGAGACCGGTTAGCGCCGCCACGATGGCAAACGCAAACACCAACACTGGCTTCAGCAGCTTGGTGCTGTCTGAGATGGTTGAGTTGAAGTACATCTGCAAGTAGAGAGAAATTGAGAAAATACATGGTGAGATATAACAGAAAAACTCAAGTACATTCCATTCTTCTATGTATATGATACGTTTTATTTCTGCTCAGAAACGGGTTCTAAACCATTAAGTTCATGAGCTATTTATAACCCCAAAATGCCTTGTACATGTTTTCCCTTAATTCAATCCACATATTTTAAGCTTGATGACAATATTTTAAACGGTTTGAGGCAAACATTTCAATTTAAGCTATTAAAGATATATATGGGGGAAAAACCAGCATGGCACAATACGTTAAGCTCTTACTTAAAATAAATTGTCGGGACAGATTTGCGCAAGGGATTTGTACATTGACAATCTGGTGTGAATACTTTGGTTACAATTCCACTTTATTCTCAAACAATATTAGCACACAGTTCCGTAATTTGTGGTTAATCAATCTGCTATTGTACTTGGCCAGCCACTGAACAACTCCAAAAACGAAATCTGGGGGGGATCCTTCCTTATCACGACAGCATTCTCGGCATGTTTAATCAATAAAACTAGCCAATCATGTTTAGTCGCAGTTTTTGTTTATAAATTGACTTAAAGCGACAGGCACTTTTTCATTTGAGTCTTAGGGGCCTATGAGAAACACTGCCACATAAAATTTCACCTGGCCCTAGCAATACACTCTAACCGTGCTATGAACTCTCTAGATGCTTTTGTTTACATGAATGTCAATGCTGCCTCTTGAACTGGTGTGTGCACTGTAACATGTAATATGGTCCCTAACCAGGTTTAGTGCATGTCGGATAAAAAATGTCACGACAGGCCTGATGGAAACAGCAAATTTGTTGGCCAAACTTTCCAAAATGTCGACAAAAAACAAATACGGTAGACAAGGTGGGATCTTTTTGTGTCTGTAAAATGTATTATGGCGTTGGAAGCCTTCCACAAGGATGCTGGCCCATGTTGATTCCAAAGCTTCCCAAAGTTGTGTCAAGTTGGCTGGATGTGAAAAACCCAGCAGCGTTGCAGTGCGCGCCTGGCACCTACTACCATTCCTCGTTCAAAGGCACTTCAATCTTTTGTCTTGCCCATTCACCCTCTGAATGGCACACATACAAAATCCATGTCTCAGTTGTTTCAAGGCTTAATAATCCTTATTTAACCTGTCTCCTCCCCTTTATCTACACTGATTGAAAATTGCTTTCACCTGGATTCACCCGGTCAGTCTATGTCATGGAAAGAGCAGGTGTTCTTAATGTTTTGTATACTCAGTGGACAGTTTATTAGGTACATCCCTACAGACAGTGAGTCATGTGGCCGTGGCTTGCTATATAAAGCAGGTACACAGGCATTGAGGCATTCAGTTGCTGTTCGATTGAATGTTAAATGGGCAAAACGAGTGACCTAAGTGTCTTTGAGCGTGGTATGATTGTTGGTGCCATGGGCGCCGGTTCCAGTATCTCAGAAAAGGCTGGAATCCTGGGCTTTTCACACACGACAGTGTCTAGGGTTTACAGAGAATGGTGCGACAAACAATAAACATCCCGTCAGCGGCAGTCCTGTAGGCAAAAACAGCTCGCTGAAAAAAGGTAATAAACTGCACCTCAGAACGCACATTTTGTCAGTCCTTGTCATGGATTGGCTATTGCAGCAGACGACCACACCGGGTTCCACTCCTATCACTTAAAAACAAGAAGAAGCGGCTCCAGTGAGCACGTGATCATCAACACTGGACAATTGAGGAGTGGTCTGACGAATCCCAGTTCCTGTTGTGTCATGCTGATGGCAGAGTCAGGATTTGGCGTAAGCAAATTCTGTCAACAGTACAGGCTAGTGCCGGGTTGTGTAATGATGTGAGGAATGTTTTTCCTGGCACATGTTAGGTTCCTTGATACCAATTGAGCAATGTTACCATGTCCCGAAGAATTCAGGCTGTTCTGGAGGCAAAAGGGGGTCTGACCTGCTACCTTCTGTATATTCAAGATGACGTAGCAGTGCAGACGTGGTTTGTTGTCCTCTCGTTTACTTTTTGTATTTCGTCTTTTTTGTATATATTCCAATTTATTTTCAATCTCTTTTTCCATTTTTAAATTAAATATACCTTCCGGTAACCCGCCTCACTCAATGTGACACGGATCCGCAATTTTTTTAGCGCCTATAGCCAAAACTTTCATCAGAAGGTAAGCAGCCAATTAGCTAAGTTACTAGCTATTTAGTCACCGTTAGCCATTGCTTGCGGCCTTTACCCTCTGCTCCTGCCAGCCTCGGACTGTTTTTCTCCACTAAAACGCCAGATTCCTGCCGTAAACCCTGGACCATTGATCATCACAGCTAGCTAGCTTCCACTGAGTGACCCAGCCCCGAAGCTAGCCCTGAGCCAGGCGCATCTCCCGGCTAGCAAACAAAATTACCACAACTACAATACCTCTTTCGCCATCTGGCCGGTCCCTTCGTCGACACGGTGCCCCACCGTGCCACCATGACTGGTCCGCAGACGTAATTCCATCAGCTGTGCCTTCAACCGGCCTTTGCCGGACAACGGAGCAGACGCTTCTACTTACCCCGGACTGCTAACTTTAAATGCTGTGTCTCCCGCATGCTAGCGTAGTAATGACTACCTAGCGGCTTCCCTGTTTCATCTATTGCTGTACACTAGATCCTATGATCACTTGGCTACATAGCTGATGCCTGCTGGACTGTTCATTTATCACATACTCCACTTTGTTTATGTTTTGTTTATCTGTCGGCCCTAGCCCCGAACTCAGGCCCTGTGTGTAGTTAACCAACCCTCTCTGCCCATTCATCGCCATTTTGTCCTGTTGTTGTTGTCTTAGCTGATTAGCTGTTGTAGTCTTACCCGTTGTTGACTTAGCTAGCTCTCCCAATCAACACCTGTGATTACTTTATGCCTCGCTTTATGTCTCTCTCAAATGTCAATATTCCTTGTATAATGTTTAGGATAATTATCATTGTTTTAGTTTACTGCGGAGGCCCTAGTCCCACTGTACATGCCTTAGATACCTCCCTTGTCTCACCTCCCACACATGCAGTGACCTCACCCAGTATAACCAGCGTGTCCAGAGATGCAACCTCTCTTATCATCACTCAGTGCCTGGGTTTACCTCCACTGTACCCGCACCCCACCATACCCCTGTCTGCACATTATGCCCTGAATCTATTCTACCACGCCCAGAAATCTGCTCCTTTTATTCTCTGTTCCCAACGCACTAGACGACCAGTTTTGCTAGCCTTTAGCCGCACCCTCATCCTACTCCTCCTCTGTTCCTCAGGTGATGTGGAGGCTAACCCAGGCCCTGCGTGTCCCCAGGCACTCTCATTTGTTGACTTCTGTAATTGAAAAAGCCTTGGTTTCATGCATGGTAACATCAGAAGCCTCCTCCCTAAGTTTGTTTTACTCACTACTTTAGCACACTCCGCCAACCCTGATGTCCTTGCCGTGACTGAATCATGGCTTAGGAAGGCCACTAAAAATTCTGACCAACTACAACATTTTCCGTCAAGATAGAACTGCCAAAGGAGGAGGAGTTGCAATCTACTGCATAGATAGCTTGCAAAGTTCTGTCATACTTTCCAGGTATATGCCCAAACAGTTCGAGCTTCTCATTTAAAAAAGGAATCTCTCCAGAAATAAGTCTCTCACTGTTGCCGCCTGTTATAGACCCCCCTCAGCTCCCAGCTGGGCCCTGGACACCATATGTGAATTGATTGCCCCCCATCTATCTTCAGAGTTCGCTCTGTTAGGTGACCTAAACTGGGATATACTTAACACCCCAGCAGTCCTACAATCTAAGTTAAAGGCCCTCAATCTCACACAAATTATCAAGGAACCCACCAGGTACAACCCTAAATCCGTAAACATGGGCACCCTCATAGATATTATCCTGACCAACTTGCCCTCCAAATACACCTCTGCTGTTTTCAATCAGGATCTCAGCGATCACTGCCTCATTGCCTGCATCCGCTATGGGTCCGCTGTCAAACGACCACCCCTCATCACTGTCAAACGCTCCCTAAAACACTTCTGCGAGCAGGCCTTTCTAATCGACTTGGCCCAGGTATCCTGGAAGGATCCCGTCAGTCGAGGATGCCTGGTCGTTCTTTAAAAGTAATTTCCTCACCATCTTAAATAAGCATGCCCCTTTCAAAAAATGTAGAACTAAGAACAGATATAGCCATTGGTTCACTCCAGACCTGACTGCCCTTGACCAGCCCAAAAACATCCTGTGGTGGACTGCAATAGCATTGAATAGTCCCCGCGATATGCAACTGTTCAGGGAAGTCAGGAACCAATACACACCAATCAGTCAGGAAAGCAAAGGCTAGCTTTTTCAAACAGAAATTTGCATCCTGTAGCTCTAACTCCAAAAAGTTTTGGGACACTGTAAAGTCCATGGAGAACAAGAGCACCTCCTCCCAGCTACCCACTGCACTGAGGCTAGGCGAAACGGTCACCACCGATAAATCCATGATAATCGAACATTTCAATAAGCATTTCATTACGGCCATGCTTTCCTCCTGGCTACCCCAGCCCCGGCCAACAGCTCCGCACCCCTCGCAGCTACTTGCCCGAGCCTCCCCAGCTTCTCATTCACCCAAATCCAGATCACAGATGTTCTGAAAGAGCTGCAAAACCTGTACCTGTACAAATCAGCTGGGCTAGACAATCTGGACCCTCTCTTTCTAAAATTATCCGCCGCCATTGTTGCAACCCCTATTACCAGTCTGTTCAACCTCTCTTTTGTTTCGTCCGAGATCCCTAAAGATTGGAACGCTGCCGCGGTCATCCCCCTCTTCGAAGGGGGTGACACTCTAGACCCTAACTGTTACAGACCTATATCCATCCTGTCCAGTCTTTGAAAGCCAAGTTAATAAACAGATCACTGACCATTTCGAATCCCACCGTACCTTCTCCGCTGTGCAATCCGGTTTCCGAGCTGGTCACGGGTGCACCTCAGCCACGTTCAAGGTACTAAACGATATCATAACCGCCATCGATAAAAGACAGTACTGTGCAGCCGTCTTCATCGACCTGGCCAAGGCTTTCAAATCTGTCAATCACCGCATCCTTATCGGCAGACTCAATAGCCTTGGTTTCTCAAATGACTGCCTCGCCTGGTTCACCAACTACTTTGTAGACAGAGTTCAGTGTGTAAAATCGAAGGGCCTGTTGTCCGGACCTCTGGTAGTCTCTATGGGGGTACCACAGGGTTCAATTCTCGGGCCTACTCTTTTTTCTGTATATATCAACGATGTCGCTCTTGCTGCGGGTGATTCCCTGATCCACCCCTACGCAGACGACATCATTCTGTATACATCTGGCCCTTCTTTGGACACTGTGTTAACTAACCTCCAAACGAGCTTCAATGCCATACAACACTCCTTCTGTGGACTCCAATTGCTCTTAAACGCTAGCAAAACCAAATGCATGCTTTTCAACCGTTCGTTGCCCGCACCCGCCCGCCCGACTAGCATCACTACTCTGGACGGTTCTGACCTAGAATACGTGGACAACTACAAATACCTAGGTGTCTGGCTAGACAGTAACTCTCCTTCCAGACTCATGTTAAACATCTCCAATCCAAAATCACATCTAGAATCGGCTTTCTATTCCGCAACAAAGTCACTCAAGCTGCCAAACTTACCCTAGTAAAACTGACTATCCTACCGATCCTCGACTTCGGCGATGTTATCTACAAAATAGCTTCCAATACTCTACTCAGCAAATTGGATGTAGTTTATCACAGTGCCATCCGTTTTGTTACCAAAGCACCTTATACCACCCACCACTGCGACCTGTATGCTCTAGTCGGCTAGCCCTCGCTACATATTCGTCGCCAGACCCACTGGCTCCAGGTCATCTATAAGTCTATGCTAGATAAAGATTACCTGGTTACCTTACCTGGTTAAATAAAGGTGAAATTTTAAAAAAGAATAAAAAAATTGTTGGGTGTGCCTAATAAACTTGCTACTGAGTGTACGTAATAACCATCATATCATAATAAACTTTGAGTCACGCGATGACATGTTGTGTGGTCCTCCCACTGCGACTCGGGAAAGTAATGAACTTCCCAGGGTGGTGAAAGTGCAAGGTGATCTTGATGCTCCTTTCCAATAAATATCGAGGGTCTTATTCTGGTGACATGATGATCGATGCTTGGCTGCCGTTTGACAAATACAAATGATCTTGCTCTTTTGTCCATAATAATGTCATCATGTACTGTAGGTAACCTACTCAGAGGACCCACACTGTATCTGCGAGCTGTTGGCTTGAGTGCATGTGCTAAGACCAAAGTGGGCAAACTCGCTAAAAATCAATGTTTATGTGCACCACGTTATCACCGACATCCTTTTATCCGCAACAAGTCAATTTGATGGAAACCCATGAACTGGTGGGGAAATGCATCGTTTTTGTGCAGATTTTGAATATTGGCTTGAAAATCTGTTGCCAATGGATGGAAACCTATCCAGTGACACTTCATACGGTGCATTTCTTGCAGGAGGTGTACTTACTGATATGTACACAGCAGCAAAGGCAGACAGGGTTGCGTGCTGGGAGGGAAAGGTTTTCCTGACGAGAAAGAGAAAATGTGTTTGTGGCGAGATGAAATGCAAGAGCAGCAGACAGACAGACACCATATGTCCCACAGCTTTGATCACAATGTGAAAGGGGAGAGAACAGTGCTAGTGTGGAATAAAGAACACACCTACACATTGCTACAATGCCGGTTATTGTTGTTGTGGTGATGTTGTCAAGGTGTGCTGCATCTGTCAAAGTGAACAGTATCAATACATCCTTGTTTATCTGTCTATGACTGATCTGTGAATCTGTGTTGAAATACCCCAAAATGGCTTCCTTACTAACACCAATTCCTGATCACTTAGTATATCTAAGACTGGATGAGATGGATTATCTGACAGCAAAATGGAGGAACAGAAAACTTGTCTTGGGTTTCACCTAGCCAGTCGGTTCAGATCAGTGGTCCAGAGAGGAAGAAAACAAGAAAAGTAGGCTTTTCATGAGTATTGAGACTCATCCTCTGCCAGAGGATATACAATGTTCTGTCCAAGGCTGTATTCCAATACTTAGTACATCATTTCCTTGAAAACCCAGTAAATTCATATCTATCCTTAATTTTCCCCCCTTTACAGTGTTTATATTGCCTCAGTGAGAGCCTTTGAACCACTCTGTCTTTTTGATTGGGACTTCCGGCATGAGTGATACACAGAGACGAGGACACACAAAGGCTATGTTCCATTATCCAGACAAGCATACTACTAACAATGCATGCCAAAAAACAATTGCTTAATTCAAACGGGTATTCTAGTATGCATACTGTAACAGAACCTTAATCCTTCCTGGGTCAGGTGGTTATGTTATGTCATGTCATGTAGCTACCTGGCAGAGACGATGGCGTGCTGGTCGTGACCGGAGCAGATGTCCTTGGTGATGTAGGGGTTTTTATCACAGGCCACCCCTGGCTGTGTGTAGTTGGGCTTGCACACAGTCAGGAAGAAGGGAGTGTGATAACCTGTGGCCAACTGAATCACATCAGTCATTAGAGCCGTAGCACACAACCCAAACACATGGACACCTGGAGAGACAAAGGGCGAGAGAGAAAAAGGGGAGTGAAAAGAGAGGACGGGGAATGAGAGGAAAAGAGAGGGAGAGCGGAAATACAGAGAGAGGGGTGGGTGGTGATGTGAAGAGAAATACGGGGAGGTTGAGAGAAAGAGGAGGGAGCGGAGGAGTGACGTGAGTTGAAAGAGAGAGTAGTGAAAACAAGAAAGAAAGCGCGAGAGGGAGTCATTGTCACACTGGATATATCCCTGAACAAGCGACATTCCTCCACAGTGTGGAACCATACCTACGAAGCGCACCGTTCGCCGAAGGAAGGAGTTGAAGTTGCAGCCGCCGGCGTTGATGCTGCCCTCCACCCCGGGGCGGATCTTAAGGCGTGACTGCATGAAGTAGACCAGGCCCTCCCCCATCATGATCTGACCAGACAACAAGATCACACAATCAGAAATACGGCAGCACTAATCAATTCATTTGGACTTGCTCATTGTGTTGAACACCATCTCAGAGACTGGGCTATTTGAGTATTAGATTGTTGTATGTGTGGACTTGGCCCCATGTTATATGGTCTGATTTGAATGTAAGCCTATATATTTGACAACTATACTTTGTCTGAATGTTTTTACCATGAGTTCATATAGTTTGAGTGTATAATGGCTTAATTATACGTAGAGTGTTTCACATAGGCCATGTGTGGGGAGTGTTTAGATGGGTACTTATGCAGGCAGAGCAGCATTGTGTGTGTGTGTGTGTGTGTGTGTGTGGGGGGGGGGGGTGCCTGCACGAGCGCAAGTCTGTTCAGAGGGGTGTACTCACCGACGCGGCCGGGCCAGCGAAGGCCAGGCTGAGCAGCATGAGTAGAGGGATGAGCTCATCTCCACCGTCAACGTAGGGCATGCTCAGCATGCGGTCATGGCAACGGAAGCCTACCTGGGCAGGCTGGAGCAGGTCCGTCAGCTCCAGGAAGTAGAGCGACACCATAGAAGAAGCCACAATGGGCAGCTGGGAAACAGGAAACAGGACGTGCAAGTGTAGGTGAAAGGTTGTCAGACTTGTCACTATGCTTACTACCACTAACTCTAACCTTAAAGACAACTATATAGAAGTTTTGCGTCTTGAACCAGAAGGGTTCCCCTAAATAAACTAACTAGATACTTGAATAGATGAGTTTCAGATCGTTTAGAATAATGACATGTGACCGGAAAAGATAGGAAAGCAGGTCATCCTCAGCTTCAGGGTATTGACCCAAATGTATCCACCCATGATAATGACAAACCAGAAGACACAGAGAGAGAGAGAGAGAAATACAGAGCGCCAGACAAATATATTCTGATGGAGTTAATCAATATGTGTTTGTTAGTTGGTTCATTCATTTGTCTGTTCGTTCATTCGTTCAGTCAATCAATCAGATACAACCAAAGATGATCATTATAACATGTTGTTACATGTCGAATTTCCCCTTTTCTTTTGTATCATAACGCTGATATTTCTACCCACCTCTACAAAATAGAAGCATGGCAACAGAGTCAAGCTATCTTTCGGCGGTTTCTTCTTGGGCTTTGGGTCTCTTGGAGTCATCATTGTGACGTCTGATGTGGACAAACCTGAAAGAACACATAGTTGAAGTTTAACAACAAAAAAATGATAGTACTGAATGAGCTCAGGGCCGTTTCTTAGCTATTTTAATAGACTATATTAAAATGGATTCAATTTAAAATTGATAAGAGCTCTGAATGCCACGTAGTCAAATTCAATGGTAAAACACATAGCTGTCCATGATAATGAATGACATTTTAAAACTCCTGGGGAGCACAACTCAGGCCCTCGTGTTCCGCAGTATTGCTGGTTTATGTTTCTCTTTGGCATTTAATTGAGAAATTAATGTTACTGGTTATCTGTAGAGAGCACACACCTTGTTCCAGGTAGAAATCAGTCACAGGTTAAAAGCCAAAACCAGCAGGACAACCAGCGGCCTTCGAGGACCCGAACTGCACCCCTAACTTAGACACTAATCTATTTTCCTGATTCCATTGCTTTAGCATATGGTTTACAGGCATGGTAGGCCAACTTGTGTAAGCCAAATTTGCCACACATTGAAAGTGGTTCCTGCATTATTATAGCCTACACATACAAAACCTTTTTTTTTTTTTTACCTTTATTTAACTAGGCAAGTCAGTTATGAACAAATTCTTATTTACAATGATGGCCTACTCTGGCCAAACCCGGACGATGCTGGGCCAATTGTGTGCCGCCCTATGGAACTCCCAATCCTGGCCGGATGTGATACAGCCTGGATTCGAACCAGGTACTATAGTGACACCTCTTGCACTGAGATGCAATGCCTTAGACCGCTGCGCTACTCGGGAGCCCAACTAGTGCTGAAAACCCATACCTACGGAGAGGATGATGCCAAAGTAACTAACTAGTGCTGAAAACCCATACCTACGGAGAGGATGATGCCAAAGTAACTAACTAGTGCTGACTTTGGCCAACCACGCACACAGCCAGTCTCGCTAGCACTCCGAGCATACAGGTGAGAAGCCAAGCCTGGAACAGACTCTCTCCATGGGTACTGTGGTACTAACTGTTAGCCTTCTCTGCTAGCAGCTAATTATTCTAACCAGCAGGCGATGAGATCAGGTTCTATATGTTTTTGGAAAGGTATTGCTAGCCGTCTTAATGTAGGTACTGAAGAATAGCAAAATTGTGATAGTGAGGTTCTCGTTTTCTTATTTTGTTTTGCCAAGAGAATGTTCACAAAAAATGTGCCATACATTCCAATTAAGTGATAATTGGCACCAATATCGAAATGTTGTTGGAGGTTTTCATACCTCAACAGCAGTGCAATGTGGGGATAAGTCCATGTCCCACACCATCTGTTGTGTAGATTGATACATATGATATATATATATATATAGCTGCATTTCATCTTGACATTAGACCCCGGTTGAGGTCTGACTGATTTTGATATTTAGGAATCAGAATATGTACAATATGGAGGAAAACAAAAGACAAAATAAATAAGGCTCTCTCTCTCTCTCATATATATATATATAAGACATTGATGACTGATTTATAACACCATGCACTGTACAAACATTTACAACTGCTTATGTCAGCTTATATCAACATTTACAGGTTGAAATAGGGTATGCGGTGATAACAACTTGCAATTGACATAGTGTAGCATTAATGCAGCTGTTATGTATGGTGTATAAATGTGTTATGTAATCCCTCAAAAAGAAAGTGCTTCCCTGAGCATATAGATGCTTGCTGTTTGTGTAGGGAGAATTCAAGTGCCAAGATACTTGACAAGACAACCCTAGAGTGAGGGAGGTAAAATGCCAACACAGTGCTCGTCTTTCATTGGGGAAAAGACATGTTTATCTAGAGGAGCCAGATTTTCCTTAAAAGAGGGAGAGAGAGAGAGGGAGAGAGCGAGAGGGATGTGTGTGTGTGTGTGTGTTGAAGGGGTGGGGAGTGTGGAGAGGAGAGGAAGGGGGTGTAGACAGTGCCTCAAACAAACTGAGGTCTGTGTATGTCTGTGGTCAGAAAACCTGCTTGACAGCCAGCGAGAGGGTTTGAATGGGGAGTCTTTCAATTAAACAAGACGGATTAGAAAATGGCAGATCACAGCTGTCCTCCCTGGGGCTATTGTTGCTCTCAAGTGGGAGTCAAAATGGTCCCTCAGTCTAAGACAAAAAGCACGTTTTTTATTATTTGTTTTATTTTTTACACAATTCCTTCACATTGTTTGTGTGGAGTGTTGTGGGCAATGCTGTCCTTGCTCCAGAGCAAAACAACACTATTCTATACAAAGTTGGAGACTCCGATAGGAGGCCAAAATCAGGGGTTCCAACATCTTATTAAGCAAGCAGGAAAAAATGTGCATGATGTTCGATGTTTAAGTATTGCTAAAGAAATATGTTTTGGAGACAGTTCCACCACCTACAACATAACAGTTGGTTGTGGTACCCTGTAACTCACCAATTTGAATCCCAACAAACCAGGAACATTCTGAGGACAATCAACCACGTTTCCATCAGGTCCCTTAAGGGTTTCGGTGCAACGTTATCCCTCTGACGTTCTGAGAACATTCTAAGAACATCGCATTACGATCCCAAGAGAACGTTCTCCGGGGGACCTTTGTCTAGTTCCCTTTAAGTTCCTAGGACATCACTGAGGACCATGTCAGGACCTTTTTAGGATGTTCTCAGGACGTTAATTTTACTATTCCTTAGGACATCACGTGATGGTCCCAAGGGAATGTTCTCTGGGGGACCTTTGTCTAGTTCCCTGTAAGCTCCCAGGACGTCACTGAGGACCATGTCAGGACCTTTTTAGGACGTTCTCAGGATGTTCATTTTACTATTATTTAGGACGTCGCGTGATGGTCCCAGGGGGGATTTTTTTTCTAGTTGCCAGTTTGTCCCGGGGATGTCCCCGAAGACGTTTTCAGGATGTTCTTGGGACGTTGTGTCATGGTCCCCTGGAGGTTTTGTCTAAATCAGTCACTGGTACAGACATGGTGGAGTAGCAGGAATATCAGAATGCTATGAACCAAGAGATTCAACTCCCAGCTGAGGACATGTTAAATCTTAATACTGTATGAATAAAAATACACAACGCTGCTGTTTATGAGACCATCAGGTGACACCCCCAGGACAATCCCGGTAACTAGACAAAAACCTCCAGAGGACCAAGACACAATGTCCTCGGGTCGCCCCGGGACAAACCGGGAACAAGACAAAACCTCCAGGAGACTATGACACAACGTCCCAAGAACATCCTCGGGACAAACCGGGAACTAGACAAAACCTCCAGAAGATAATGACACAACGTCCAAAGAACGTCCTCGGGACAAACCAGGAACTAGATTAAACCTCCAGGGGACCATGACACGTCACAGGAATGTCCTAAAAAACGTCCCGGGACAAACTGGGAACTAGTCAAAAAACCAGGGGACCATGACACAAGACCTGATGACTTTAGGCGACCATTTCGTGACATCCCCAGGGCCTCCTAACAACTTATTTATTGATTGCAGGGATAAGAGTGGCAGTGTATAACTAAGGCAAGATCAGACTGATAAAGAGGATTAAGCAAGTTCAATATTCCAAAACAAACGAATAATGCTACTACAGTAATACAACTTGATTAACTATGGTAGGTATGTACTGTAAGTAGGTAGATACAGACAGACAGACAGACAGACACACACACACAGGCAGACATGAGCATAGTTGGTGCAACAATAAAACAAATTCCAAGCATTAGCTCCTAGGTGTAGAGCTGCCATACAACGTGCGGTGCTTATCAATTGAGAAAAATCCAGAGATAAAACTGCTGCATTGATTTTTATCTTTTAATGTATGCTAAGCGTCAGGACACCAAAAATTAACAGGTTACATGGCACAACGACAAAACGTGCTGTCTGGTGAGTGAGGCAATAGCCTATACCTCAAATCCATATGGGAATCACATTTTATATGAATCACTAGGGCACGCTACCTATATGACTATTAACAGCACATGGCTGAAAATATCATGATCTTTTATGATGGTTGCTTTACATGCACACAGTGAAAGAGCTATAATTAATTCGATCAATTAGCCTAGGCTATGCAGATCAGACATCAAGTTTAAAAAAACGGACATTTAAAGCATACAATCCTTGTAAGAGAATAATAAAGACCAACACTCACCTAGGCTCTACGTAGCCTAAATACAAATAATGAATTGAAAATCAGCAAAAGTGAATTGATTAGATATAGCACGAGGAATAGATGTGATGGTAAGACTAGGCTACTACTGCCGCTGTGCCCCCTTTACGCACCGCAAGTGGAAATACTGTCAACGTTTCTCACAGCAACTCAGTCCATTTCACTTTCTTTTTTTCTGCTCACGTTTCGCACGGAGCGATCCCGAAGAAAGCGTGTAGTGGGTGCAGCTTTGGTGGAGTGAAAAATGCACGATTCCTCGGCCTCAGGGGGCTTTGGACTTGGGCAACACTGGCGATTCAGCGAGAAATGCCTTGCACCGCTCCTGGTTCAAAAGGTTGCCTCGGATACTGTGGTCTCGCTCCTGACCTTGGCTAGATAGATGACAGATAATAATTGATAACCTGTCTATTTACAGCCCTAGTATTCCGTCATGGGGGAACGGGGGGCTGTCAATGATGCATCATAGGCTACTGCAAAAAGAATGTGAGAGCAGAAGAAGCGGGGAGGGGTGTGAGTGTGTAGCCTTTTGTGTAGTGCGTGTGTGTGTGTTACAGCCAATGTGAGAGAAAGGCGGTTTCTTCCCCCACCATCATTTTAGGGACACATGGTGTCAGTCTGCCCTCATGCATACCCTCTCTCTCCCTCGTGTTCTTTTGATTGCTCAGCGCTGTAGTTTTACACCAGAATAACTTCAAGGAGTCTTTGTTTGGGACCACGAACAGGCATCTGTGCAGCACGTCCATTTTCTGAGATTCTCTCACTAATCAGGTAATTGCAGCAGACACTCACTCACTGCCTTTCAATGAAAAACGATCCTCCTAATCTGCACCACATGCATTCTACACAGCAATGTCCACAGGAGAGTCGGCTGCGCTTACCTTAGCCCTACACCTCTTGCCTCTGCCTTGCAGGATTTTCTGTGGGTTTTATTTGGGGACAATATGATATACCAGCATTGCAGCCTAGTGCCTGCAACACATCCCCCATAGTCCTTATTATAGGTTACAGCTATTATAAAGGGGATCAGTAGGCTATACCCTTTGAGCACACCTATCTTTCTTTAATAACATAATTTCTGTGCACATTTGACCCTGGCAAGCTTAACGTTACAACAGGAGGGAGCAGATGGAGTCTCACGGTCATAAATGACTAATAATATACATGTCCGGAAACTCAGCATAACACAGTGCTACATGAGCAAGTATTTCCACCGAGCAGCAATGGCACCACATTGTAAGCAACGGTGTGAGCAGGACCCGGAAATGGATCCAAAATATCACGGCGGGTGGTGTGATCCACTGCATCGCTCCACTCTGCCTGCCAGTGTGAAAAGCCTCATATCTGCACTGACACCCACGCTCAATGCAGACAGGGAAATGTGCAACAGTGAGTAGGGAATGGAGGCGTTTGTTTAAGTGTCATCATTCCAAGCCAGAGGATCTCGGCTCACTTAATAAAGGGGATTTTTAATTGATATCTGTCACCGGTTGGTCGTCGTGGACCCCCAAGGGAAACCTCTTGCAGTCGGACTCACAACATACATACAGTACATGCACCCATGAACACACACACAAGTATCCAGGCACACACACACACACAGACACACACACAGACACACCAGGGCCACCTGCGAGGCAGACAGCTAATGAATGAGCTCCATCCAGCCGTTTAGTCTCATCCAACCAAACACTGGGCCATTAACTACTGCTGCTAGTAGCCAGGCTGGGCAAACCCTCTTACTCTCCACACCAGATACATTCCTCTTTGGACCAATAGTCTATTCACTATTTAGTCTATTTATTATTTAGAACTTTGCAAGAGCACTACACAGAGCCTACCAGCAGTCGTTGGGTTAAGCATTTACGTTTAAATATAGGTAGAAAGGTGCAATGAATTGTTTATGAATGTGTTATGTCATCCTTATTTCGGGCAGCTGTACTAAAGTGTTACCCAGAATACATCACTGGGGGGTAGTTAGATGGAGAAGGAAAGAAAAATTGAAAAGTGCTTTGTTATTGTCCTCCCCATTCCTCCCTGGTGAAAGGTGTCACGGCTGACGTTCCTGAAGGTCTTTGTTACAACAATATGCTGTACATTGGTTGTAATAAGGGACTACTGTGACACCGGCCAGGAAAACCTAGTGGGAATTTGTCCACGACCGATTGCACACTGTTACTGTATGCATGTACGCTGATGTTTTGACCTTCCTTGGAAAGAAAAGGGATTCTGAACCTCAATGGATTTCATCCTCAATTCCCGACTCTGAATCTCAACCTAAATGAATAGACTAGATGAACATACAGTCTTCCACCTGGCATACGAAGGCAGCTCAACTCAACATAACACTGTCTGTTTAATTGAGAATACAGCAAATAAAGCCTAATATTCCCTGTTGAGGCATCCGCTGCCTCAACACTTTTTCTTTAGTTATCAGTTGTACACAAAACGCGTGTTTTCTTTCAGTACAGCGCATTGCCAATTTCTACCTTTTGTATTCCCACATGACTGTAGAAGGAAGAACCCCCAATGGATCTATCCGTCTCTTGAGCTGATTAAAAAAAGCCGATAACGTGGTGGAAATGCACTCCCGTTCGCCCTCTCTCTGTGTTTATGGTCCTGCGTTGACTGATCGCATTGTGATTGATTTTTCCCTCTCCTCCCTCCTTCTCTTCCCTCGTTGTTCCCTGGGCTCGCTCGCTGCAGAGTCGTTGCGCGGATGCCTCGACAGAGGCCGAGAAGAAACAGCTGCCTCGCATGAACTTACACTCGACGACTCACCAGCCGCCACTGCCTGTGCCATCGGCTGCTCTGCTCAGTCAGTGGAATCAGTCTGTTCGGTTGGTCTCTCCCCTCCACTGAGCTTTCAGAGGACTCCTGGCACTGGGAGACCAACAGGAGGCATGGCTACATCCCAAGAGGAAATGCAGTCCCCTTGTTTCCTTGTCTCCTGATCTGAAAGGACTTGGTAGAGAAGAGGAATGGATGGTGTGAAAGAGAAAGAAAAGAATGGCAGGGTTTTCAATTTCTATGTTGTGCACAAAATTCAGTCTTTTGCCTGAGTGCATGTTTGCAAAGAAAAGGAGACAAGGAAAGGAAGTGATCTAAGAGTTTTGGGATGAAACAGCCTGAATGTTAGGCCTAATCTCCACCCTCAGAAGGGCTAGTTAAGAGCCTCCACCCAGAGCCTATAAGTGCTCTCAAGTCTCGCCAGCATTCATTTCAATCAAGCCTAATTCAATCACACGTCTATTATGCAACCAACATTTACAGCACTTCAAGACTGGCGTTTCAAAACTCTGATTTTAAAGGGCACTTGATTCAGGTCGCCCGGTGTGCGACGTGGGCGGGATATACGCTTAAGGGAAAATGGAATGGCTCCAAAAATGCACACCAGGCGAGCTAAATCCCATATTGAGAAAGCATCATTGTGGCAACCAGATTGTCCTGGCGTGACGGGGACGTAGCAATTGCGGGGGAAAAATCTCTAATAGTCAGTGATGAGACTAAACTCTCCACTACTGTTACTGTATAAAACAAGATCATGAGGCGACCATAAAACACACTACAACCTTATTCTAAATCTGTTCAGTTTAACCTATCTCTCCTACACTGTCCCCAGGAAACTGTCTGACAATATTAGTATCAGTATCTGCTACAAGATGAAAGATAGTGCAGCTCTCGATTTAATGCTCTTTGACAGTGTCTTTTGGTAACCTTATTGCAGAAGATGAGAGTAACTGTCAAATGGGATGAGTGGATCCCCTTAGGCTAATGGAATAGAAGTCAAAGCCCTTCTGTGTTGGGTCTTTTGAGTACGGTGAGCAGGGTAGTAGTCCTAAAGGGTATTACCTCACAGTTCAGACTGAGGCACAACTCTATGGAGAGGCTGTTCTCCAGTTGTGAGATCTAGAACCATGTGTCGTACCTCTTTGATTCCAGACGTCCATTTAACCCTGAAAAATCAGCCCTGTGCAAGAGACGTATTCAAATGTTCCCGAATGTTGCAGATGAAAATATTGTGAATTGAGTTGACCCAATGTCCTACATTACAACATGAAAGCATTATATGTACTACAGAATACATACAGTGTCTCACTGAACATTCTGTAATGTTACACCCTGCTGTAGGGCCATGATACTAATTTAACCCTGAACATCGGATGGATACTATCTACTGTAGATACACACTTCTTTATACCACCTAATACCAGACACCCAGTTATCCCCATAATTAGCTTCACTAAGTCACTCAGGTCATTCATTTCTCTAAGAGATATATTAACAGAACTGAATACAACTTTATTGTCCAACAGGAGATAGACAGGATATATTGGCCTATGGGCTTCATCTTAGAAAGGTGCCCCCATCAAGGTGACCTGATTGTGTGGAGACCTCATGAGGCGAGGGCAAGCAGCCAACCACAACGGAGTGAAAGACAGAAGGAGGGCACAGAGTTCACCTGAAGGGGTTTGGTTGAGGTGGGCAGTGTGCCAATGGTAGAAGGAGGTGCTATTTTGGTGGTTGAATATAGAGGGGAGTTCGTCTAATATATTCTTTTGTTTTATGGGGTGAACCAAGCGGTTCTTCTGATAATATGTAAAGCAGTGGTCCATAGGAAGTATTAATTTGAGTGCAAATTGCTTTGACTTTATACTATTGGGAAATAGACAGGCAGTTCTCTCTTGTAAAATTGATTCAGAGACATTCCCTGGTTAAATCAATCTCATTTCACTTGGACCTGGACAAAATTGTGTTTGAAAATGATATAGATGAAAGTACATTTTAAGTCATGCTTTGAAATGTTTAAATCTTCTGGTCAATTTAAATAAAAACCGACACTCTTTACCCTGAATTGGCTAGACAAGATCTTTCAAAGTTGGCCAGACTAGACAGTCAATTTCATTTCAGCTATTTCAGGGACTGAGATATGACTTCAAAGAAAATAATTTGTGTTTGAAAAATCTCTAGTCCTTTTTTATTAAACAGAACCTCTTCTGGGAGTGGGAAGTAAAACCCTTCATTTTGATATAAAACCATCTTCAGTTAATTCCACTCATTATTAGTTCCTTCATCTAATCCCTGGTGCACATGACAGGACTAAAACCAGATTAGGTTCTATACACACGAGATGTTTAGTACCCCCATGTGGCACAAATTGCCAACTACATCTGACACACAAACCACCAAGGACCAAATCCTAATTATTGTGCAAATCTCCCATTGACATCAATGCACAATGGACATGAAAATATGAACAAAAGCATCCAAATAGGATTCAAAGTAAAAAGTCACACCTCTCACCCGTAAGGTCCTCAAGAAGCTTTATTTTCTTGACACGCGTTTGAATATAAAAAGGGACATGAAAAACGTGGTTCCTACTTACAGGTAGGAAACAATGATGGCATGATCACAGCCTTTCCAAATGGCGATATGTGCAATACAACTGCATTGATATCCAATACTTCATCATACTGGATATGGAATCTGTCCTTCGTGATATCTGCTAGGAGGCAGCAGCGCTGTGCAATCTACTGTCCAAACTCCAAAGGCTGATCTAGAGTCAGGGTTTGCGGTGGCCATGGGCTTGTCAGAGTCAATAGTTGTCCGTTGACTGATCTCAGGACAGTGTGGAGGGAACCCTTCTCCAGAGGCCTCCGCACAGGCAGTTCTTGATCCAGCGTTGCTCCCACTGCTTCATTGCGTTGGTCTTGTTGGGCGAGCGGAGCATGGTCACACAGCCACATCTGCGATGGAGAGAGAGGAAGAAAGAGAGAGAAATAGGGAGAGAGAGTGAATAAATATTTAAAAAGCAGGGTCGGGAAAAGACAATCTTCAAATTGTTGCTTGCTTTGGACCAACAAAAAGGTTCTTAAAAGTGTAAAGTTACATGTAGAGGGATATGCTGATGTTATGATGTAATGTTAAGGTAGAAATAAGGGAAAGATGCAAGTGCTAGGGAGTGGGTGAAAGAGTAAGTGATGTCTGACCGGGTGCAGGCTTTGCTCTCCTCTGTGGGGCAGACTCCCATGTGGAGACAACGTAGATTATCCATCCTCTGGGCCCCTGGGCTCCTGGAAACACACATTTTAGCAAATGGGCTGTTACTTTTTCAACTTCACCTGACCTTTGACCCCAAATAGTGATCCAATGACAACTGTGTTTTGAATTTTTGCCTCAACATAGTACAGTGCTACTGCCTTGGTCACTTGAGCACTATCCCCAATTGTAACCCTAAAAAGTCTACCAGGTACCCTAAAAAACCCTTTTCTAAATGCCAGCTAGCCTGCTCCTGTGGGTCTCACCTAGAGAAGATCTCCACCTGGGCGGTGGAGTTGAGACCCGGAAGGCTGTAGGGCTTGCCAAACTGCAGCCGCAGAGGTTGCTTGCCCTGCAGCTTGCAGATGATGCCGTCGTTGACGGGCAGCCAGTCCATGCTGGGCACCAGCAGCTGGCTGGGCAGCAGGCAGCACTCGTCTATCAGCGGCTCATCAGGCTCCTGGGGGTGGCCCTCGTCCCGAGCTGGAGACATACATGGGTGAAGGCCAGGCACACATACAGTGAGCTCCAAAAGTATTTGGACAGAAACACGTTTAGTTTGGGCTCTGTACTCCAGCACTTTGGATTTGAAATTATACAATGACTATGAGGTTAATGTGCAGAAGGTTAGCTTTCATTTGAGGGCATTGTTATCTATACCGTGTGAACCATTTTAGAAATTACAGCACTTTTTGTACATAGTCCCCCTATTTTAGGGAACCACAAGTATTGGGTCTAATTTACTTACTGTATTAAAGTAGTGAGTAGTATTTGGTCCCATATTCCTAGCACGCAATGACTACATCAAGCTTGTGACGAGTGAGTGAAAAATGATGATGAGTGAGAAAGTTAGAGGCACAACAATCATATCAAGACATGCTAACATCTCACCATTACCAATAACGGGAGGTTATCATTTTTTGGGGTGGTAGGTATGATATTTATAACTTTCTCACTCATCATTATTCACAATTCATTCATGATTATCTGTAATCCACATTAATGTTGTTTAGAAACCGATTTTATTCGGTTATTTTATATATATATACACACACAATAAAAGTTACAAAAAATACAAGAAAATGACATTATTTACCCGTCTATTGGGCACAAAATAAATCGGAAACAAAAAAAACTGCAAATGCATCCAACAAATTTGTAGTCACAAGCTTGATGTAGTCATTGCGTGCTACTTTTGACAACTTTAATACACATGTGAATTTGTCCAAATACTTTTGGATATTGGGCAGGGCTCTCCAACCCAGTTCCTGGAGGACTACTAGGGCGGGGCAATATGGCCTAAAAATCAACAATTTTTATTTTATTTTATGTTCTCTAAATAAGCTAGTTGTCCAATTTAGAAATAAAATACACCGCATTTTAAACAGTCAGCAATAATCAAATTAATTCAGGGCTTGTGAAATGACACCTAGGCTAAATATAAGCCTTCGACAACCATAAGACCCACTAATAATGACATTATTTGATCATTTTTACACTAATCACTAATCTGGTTTTCATGTCTGTCCCTTTTGTTTACAAATGTAACCACAATCATTCATAATGCACATTCACTAATAATGACCAACTTCTTGTAGCAGGCATTACAGAAAATGAACACAGACCTCATAAACAAGCTCTCAAGCACAAGCCCACGTGCTAGTGAGTAGCCAGCTAATCTGTATATTTCAAGTCTAGCCAACTTGGATCTATTTGCTAGCTAACAAGACAGAACAGTTGAATTGTTATGAACACAGCCTTCTGTCTGTCTCCAACTGTTTGAACAGCATGTTAGCCTGTCCACTTTGTTCACATGTTGAAATCAAGTGGCCTACCTTATTTCTCAGAACAAGAATGAGTTGCCAATTCCTGATATAATTGTATTTTATGCTCATTGCACTTTTATAAAACGCAGACTAGATGGCTAGTATTACAGTCTGTGGCTAAAATCCTACTAGTGCTATGTGGTACCGCAATGCCGCGTACAACAGAAACTGAACATTCATTTTCCAGAATCAATGTTCATTGTAGCCCTTGATCATGGACGAAGGAGTCTTCTGTAGGGAGGAGTTTTGATAAGAGCCCAGACGCTCAATCTGAACATTAACGCGTCGCTTGCGGTACGGTTTTGGAAGCATAAGGACCTTACCTTTCATATCAGAAATTTTATTTAAAAAAATAAAACTAAAAGGTTAAATTGATACACACCTTGATAGTGTTAGGGTTCCCACACGGCCATATCTCCATATTATAGCGCTTGCTTACGGAAGACAAGAGGCGAGCACCTGAGCTAATTAGCCACCTAGCTGCTCCAAACACCCGTGTGCAAGCATAACTCGGGAAGTCTAGTTTTGTCGGTTGCAGGCACCCATGTCTGTATGGATCTGTGCAAAACTGCTACAGTAAGTGTATCTTTTTTATTTGAAGGATTCTTTCTGGCTGATGAAAGAGAAGAGCCATATGTTTTCGAAAGCCACATCGCGGGAAAAACCCTTGAATGAGTAGGTGTTCTAAAACTTTTGACCGGTAGTGTACACCCCATGCATCCACCTAGTCAGCTACACATGTTCGCCCCATCCTTACAGCAGAGCCAGAGCTTGGTGAGCAGGCGGAAGAGGAGCGACATGCTGTCCTGGTTGTCCGAGGTGGCCGTGTAGATGGGCAGGCAGCCAGGCTTCAGCAGGCCCCAGATCCGGATCATCACCATCATTTCACGTAGCATGCCCAGGGACGAGCCGTCGCGCAGGAACCCAAAGCCGGGACGCACGATGGAGCCCTGAGAGAGGACACGAGTTAATACAGACAGGCGGATAGAGACAGACAGCACAGACACACACTCTATACTGGCACCAACTCTACATTCTTTCAATGCAACATCATATCATTAATATCAAATGTGGTAAGCATGGGGTTCTGGAGCATTGCACAATTTTTCAGCACGTTGTGAAAAGGCCTATAGCTCGAGTTAATGGAAATGTAGGAGTAAATCCACACACAAATGGTGTTGCACTGGAGACCCACCTGATTGGGTAGGTTAGCCATCAGGTAGAGCACAAAGTCTCCCACCCATTGGATGAGCTGCTGCAGAGACTGGAGCGGGGGGCCGTCCAGCACAAACTCCTCTGTCTTCAGGTTGATCATCACCTTATCGATATCTACGGAGAGGGGGAAGGTCAATCGCAACCAGAATCACTGATGTCTTGAAATAAAACGGCCCATAATTGTAGGTACTAGCTAGCAGATAGGAGGGCCAGCAACACAGCCTTATGGCTACAGAATCGGTCTGGTCAACAATAACAACAGGTCACTATGTACAACTCAAGCTCAGTTACAAACTGAAAAGAGTTCCAGCCTCACATTAAAGCTGCATTATGTAACTTTTTGGGCGACTAGAACAAATTCACATAGAAATGACGCGGCAGATATGTTCTATGTGTGCTATTTCTATATGCTTCCCATTCTTAAGTTTTTGTACACCAGCTTCAAACAGCTAAAAATACAATATATTGGGTTATTGAAAAGATATTTCACAGCGGTTTAGATGGTACAATGATTCTCTACACTATGCATTGGTTGAAATTAGGTGAAATATTCGAATTTAGCAACCAGGAAATGCAATATAATGCAATATATTTATATATATATAAAATATGCAACCTGCATATTGCACCTTTAAGTGAAATTGGTGTCCGAAGTAGGATACGTCTATTCATTGATTATACAGGTATAATGGTAGTGATGCTAGTCCTCCCACCAGTGTCAGTATTTTTGGCGCATATCTCTGCCAGCCTATCCCCGGGGCTCTTGTCTGGCGTGTTGAGGACGTGGGGCCTCAGCAGGGACTTGAGGGTGGCGCTAATGGCGATAAGGAGGAGCTTGGCGTGGAAGTCGCAGGCTCGCGCCGCCGTAGCCACCGACAGCTTACAGAGAGAGGCCTTCACTGCGACGATGCGTGTCGAGAGCACCTACCACACACACACACACACACACAGTATATTATAAAAACAAACAAACAATTCCATCCCTTCATTGTCACACATTTCAGTTTGTCAAACCTAACGCCCTGCAGTGAGGATCCCTGGGTTGTGTTTTGAAATGTCTACTAACACCCAAATTTGTCCGATACGAACATACACTACATAGCCAAAAGTATGTGGACAGTGTGTGCTCGTCAAACATCTCATTCCAAACTCATGGGCATTAATATGGAGTTGGTCCTCCCTTTGCTGCTAATACAGGCTCCACTGTTCTAGGAAGGCTTTCCACTAGATGTTCCATTCAGCCACAAAGGTATTAGTGAGGTCAGGCACTGATGTTTGGCGATTAGGCCTGTCTCGGGGTTGAGGTCAGGGCTCTGTGCAGGCCAGTCAAGTTCTTCCACACTGATCTCGAAAAACCATTTCTTTATGGACCTCACTTTGTACATGGGGGTATTGTCATGCTGTAACAGGAAATGGCCTTCCCCAAACTGTTGCAACAAAGTTGGAAGCACAGAAATAATGTAATTGTATGCCGTAGCGTTAAGATTTCCCCCGAACCATGAAAAACAGCCCCAGATCATTATTGCTTCTCCACCAATCTCCACCAAACTTTACAGGTGGCACTATGCATTCGGGCAGGTAGCGTTCTTCTGGCATCCGCCAAACCCAGATTTGTAAGTCAGACTGCCAGATGGTGAAGCGTGATTCATAACTCCAGAGAACGGGTTTCCACTGCTCCAGAGTCCAATGGCGTTGAGCTTTACACCACTCCAGCCAACGCTTGGCATTGCGCATGGTGTTCTTAGACTTGTGTGCGGCTGCTAGCCCATGGAAACCCATTTCATGAAGCTCCCGATGAACAGTTCTCGTGCTGAAGTTGCTTCCAGAGGCAGTTTGTAGTGTTGCAACTGAGGACAGAGGAGTTTTACTCGCTATGATTTACATCACTCAGCGGTCCCGTTCTGTGAGCTTGTGTGGCCTACCACTTCGCGGCTGAGCTGCTGTTGCTCCTAGATATTTCCACTTCACAACAACAGCACTTACAGTTGACCGGGGCAGCTCTAGCAGGGCAGAAATTTGACGAACTGACTTGTTGTTAAGGTGGCATCCTATGACAGTGTCACGTTGAAAGTCACTGAGCTCTTCAGTAAGGCCATTCTATTGCCAATGTTAGTCTCTGGAGATTGCATGGCCGTGTGCTCGATTGTATACACCTGTCAGCAACGGGTGTGGCTGAAATAGCCAAATCGACTAATTTGAAGGAGTGTCCACATAATTTTGTATATATAGTGTATATTTCAATTTCCCGTTGCATAACATTTCACTACGGTGTGCCCTACTGAACACGACCCTGGTCCACCTACCTGCTGCAGGGCTTGGTTCTGTCTCATGTACTCTTCATGAAGCTTCTCCACCAGGTTATGGACCATGCCCGGCTGCACGTGGAGCAGCACATCCCACCAGTCGTAGCCCGTCACCATGCAGTACTCCAGTAGGAACAGCAGGTGGCGCAGCAGTGTGTTCATGTCCAACATCTGGCCCATGGAGGGAGACACACGGATCATGTGCAGCTGAGGGAGAAAAGAGCCAAAGCAGAGATCTAAAATTTGGCCGCAGTTTTTTTTGTTGCTGTTCATATCTGGGGGCTCGCCTGGGATGATAACCAGAATTAGGGATAGCTTATTGTTGCTAGAGAGGATAAAGTTATTTGAGTTTTTATTTTGCCTTTAGACCACACACTGCTGTAAGCGTTAACCCCAATGGCTGGTTGACATTCAAGGGACATTGAAGGTAAAAATAGAATATTTTGCCTTTTTTCAAAAACGTGAGCCATCTAAGCTATACTATCATCTACCGAGATAAAAGGGTGATACGGTACTGTGTGGGACATTTTAAGGTCACTGCATAGTCTACGGATCTGAACGCATTGACGTGGGGTTGATGTGCTCCAACTAGCTAACTTGTGCCACCGTCTCTCACCTTGCCGTGGTTGTCCACTCCGGCCAGGGCAAGCGAGGTCCAGGAGAACTGCAGGGCCTTGAAGTGGACGGTGTGGCCGCCGGCACGCTGCCGCTTGATGGCCGGCTCGTCCCCGGGCCGCTGGGAGGAGCCCGAGGAGGAGCCGTAGAACACGCCCATAGTGTGGAGGGACAGCCGGTGGAGGATCTGGATGCTGCCATCGTGGAAGGCTAGTGCCAGGCCTGGGAGGGACCACCATACAGAATCTCATCAAATGTAATTCACTTTATTGATCTCCAAAGGTGGACATTGACACCAGCAGTACACACAGACAGGGGCAACAGTGAGTGTATAACATTACACACTTTCTCTGCCATTATACATCAATCTGTCTTGATACAACTATGTTGTGTGGGACACATTCAATGTAGCTTCCACTTCCCAAACATGTTTCTTGAGCATAGAATGACTTCTTCTTTGGTGGGTTTAATAGTACTGCAAATCAAAAGGAAAGGTGTACGGAAAGGAAAGGTGTATGCTGCCACCTGAAGTAATCAAGAGTAGATATGGAGGGTCGATGATGGGTTATTGGGCACTTACCAAGGCCTGGGCAGAACTTTGTGTCCGACGCCACCTTTAAGTCAGGGTTGGAGATGGAGATGGGCAGCTTGGGCAGAGCAACGGCCGACACGCGGTCCAGGTCATTGGTGGCAGAGAGGATGCGCCATTTCAAGATCATCGGCTGTTTCTCACCCACTGTGGGGGTGGAGAGGAGAAAGGGTGAGTAAGGGTTGTGTCTGTGTGGCTTTATGGGGGCACCTCAATTGTGGAATCATTAACTGGTCTCCCTTCCTTAAACTGAATTGATCTGAAAACACAATGGAGGGTTCCTAAAGATAATTGACTGTCAACTGTTCAGTTCTTTAAAGAAAGTGGACGATTGGAACCAACTTTAAACTATTGAGATACCCCCTATAGTTATACTTATATTTTCCATGAAGAGTTCTTCCTGGTTTTTGTTGTTCTCCTCCTTACCTACTGGTGAGCGATGCTGGAATATGTTATTAACAGGGAGGCCTTCTTTTCGCAGTGACCAGCACTCTACGATGCTGCCCGTCTGACTGGAGGCACACAACAGCACCTAAAGGAGTATTAATATCATAGTCACACACACACACACCTCAGTCAACTGGTTAACACTCCCTGCAATTTAACAGGTCTTTGTATCATCCATCAAAAGTAGGGCTGTGACGGTATTGGATTTTTGGATGTTGGTTATTGGTCAGCCAAATGACTGCGGTCACCGTAATAACGGTTCGAATAGCAAGAAAAATGATAATACATTAAAAGACGCACATTTCCTCCTCCTGACTGCATGTGATGCTGCTGCAGGGAGGGGGGCATTGTCTAGCCAACCAAAGACTCATTAGCTACAACACCTGGCTTGTTTCAGCAAGGAGCAACAAAGTTCCATCACGTTGTAGAGTCCATGTTACTGCAGAAACGGACTCAACCGCACGAATGTCCAGCTGTCCTGTCTTCAGTCAGCGTTTTATTTTTACGTTTATGACTGTTATTATATTATCATGCCGGTCTTCATCCATAACCGTCCATCACGCGGTTATACGGTAACTGTGCCAGGCATAATTACATGTAGGCTCTACACTGTTTGAATACATAAACTCAGAAAAAAAAGAAACGTCTTCTCACTGTCAACTGCGTTTATTTTCAGCAAACTTAACATGTGTAAATATTCGTATTAACATAACAGGATTCAACAACAGAGACATGAACTGAACAAGTTCCACAGACATGTGACTAACAGAAATGGAAAAGTGTGTCCCTGAACAAAGGGGGGGGGGGGGATAAAAATCTAAAGTAACAGTATCTGGTGTGGCCACCAGCTGCATTAAGTATTGCAGTGCATCTCCTCCTCATGGACTGCACCAGATTTGCCAGTTCTTGCTGTGAGATGTTACCCCACTCTTCCACCAAGGCACCTGCAAGTTCCCGGACATTTCTGGTAGGAATGGCCCTAGCCCTCACCCTCCGATCCAACAGGTCCCAGACGTGCTCAATGGGATTGAGATCCGGGCTCTTCGCTGGCCATGGCAGAAAACTGACATTCCTGTCTAGCAGGAAACCACGCACAGAACGAGCAGTATGGCTGGTGGCATTGTCATGCTGGAGGGTCATGTCAGGAAGCCTGCAGGAAGGGTACCATATGAGGGAGGAGGATGTCTTCCCTGAAACGCACAGCATTGAGATTGCCTGCAATGACAACAAGCTCAGTCTGATGATGCTGACACACCGCCCTAGACCATGACGGACCCTCCACCTCCAAATCGATCCTGCTCCAGAGTACAGGCCTCGGTGTAACCCTCATTCCTTCGACGATAAACGCGAATCCGACCATCACCCCTGGTGAGACAAAACCGCGACTCGTCAGTGAATAGCACTTTTTGCCAGTCCTGTCTGGTCTAGCAACGGTGGGTTTGTGCCCATAGGCGACGTTGTTGCCGGTGATGTCTGGTGACAACCTGCCTTACAACAGGCCTACAAGCCCTCAGTCCAGCCTCTCTCAGCCTATTGCGGACAGTCTAAGCACTGATCGAGGGATTGTGCGTTCCTGGTGTAACATGGGCAGTTGTTGTTGCCATCCTGTACCTGTCCCGCAGGTGTGATGTTTGAATGTATCGATCCTGTGCAGGTGTTGTTACACGTGGTCTGCCACTGCGAGGACGATCAGCTGTCCGTCCTGTCTCCCT